>NC_134874.1:6965000-7087500 GCF_049852395.1 Peromyscus maniculatus bairdii
GCTCTGTTTACAGTGGTCTGCTCCAGGCCCCTCTCCAAGGAGAGACGGGTATCTGGAGGGCCATCCTCTGGGTCAATGGATATGTGATCATTTGACTTTTTTCTTATAAACTTCTAACCTGGCTTTTTCCATTTCAATTCCTGTGATTTATGCCAATAAAGTTTGCCGTTATTTTCGCCCGTGCTGGTGCTATTTCTTGGACATTTGATCTAGAAACCCAAATCTCTCTAGACTCAGAAGAGTCACGGAAAGAAGGCAAATCACTGACGTGCCCTCACTGGAGGTCCAAAAGCCGGAGAATGGGATCCTGGGAGCTCGCCTGTGGCCCTGGGTCCTACTGGTTCCACTATGAGCTGTACTGCGCCCACAGGGGCAGGCCCTGCTCTAGGGTGTCCCCTCTTGGCCTGTGGGTGGCCTTCCACTCACTGATCTAGGAGAGGAAGGAAATCACCAGGCCCCAGGCAACACCACCTTGGTCTAAACTCTCTGGAATGCCACAGACTTCCTGCTGCTGCTCAGCCTCTCCTGCCCCCTTGTGGTCACGTCCATATATGCACGCTTTCTCTTGTCAGCTCTCTGGGCCCCCAAACTGGATGGTTCCATTCCGCCCTACGCTGTGGCTTCACAGTTTGCCCTGTCCTTTGGATCAGGTTTCCAGGCAATATAGTAAATGCTGTTCTGGATGTGATTACCACAAGGAGCTTGGAAGTGACCGTGACCTTCAACACCCGCTCGGAGAGAATGACTTGGTTTATTTTTTCAACCCTTGCTGGATCCATCCTTATAGAAATGCTGATTGGCTTTCTCAGTCATGCATTATGGATACTTTCCCATGCCACTGGATATAGATTTGCGTAATTTCTAATGGCTTCATGGCATGATGTTATATTGGTATCCTACAATTAGAGATGGTATTTATATTGTCAGGGCCAGCAAGTCCTTGGAAATGTGCCATTATTGTGTGTCTGCACTTGGAAAAATGCATTTAGAGGAAAACAGACGTAGGCTTTGGTTGACTGTAGCACAGTGAGGCTTTGAACCTGTCCCTAGATCGTACTTCTGAAATACCGGGTGGTTTAACCTTTGGGAGTGTTCTCATTAAAATAGTGCACCTCAGGATTGAGGGAGACAGTAACGTCGGCAGCGCGCACCAGTACTTAGCACAGTGCCTGCCGATCGTGCAGAAACGCTGTCATTAAGAGCGACCTCATCAGTCAGTGACTCCAGCAGTTCTCAAACTGGGCTGATCTTCAAAGGCACTGGGATGCTTAAAACAGTAGGCTGCTTGCCTAGCATGAACAAGGCCCTAGGCTCAATACCGGCCTCCCCGCCCCAATATATATATTCATTTATTTACTCATGGGTCTGGAGAGCTGGCTCAGCAGTTAAGAATAAGTACTGCTCTTCCCAAGGCTCTGAGTTCAGTTCCCGGGGTCAATGACTGACAGCTGACAAATACCTGTAACTCCGGAGGCTCTGACCTCCTTGGGCGGCTTCACTCTTGTGGCTTACATTTACACGGGCACACAAACACATAAACACATAAAATCTTAAAAAAAAAACCCACACATTCCCGGGTCCTACTCCAGTAGACTCTACCTGGATGGGGGCTGGGGTGCATGTGTTTGTGACGCTCCGAGGCTGTGTCGTCGGGGTTGGGAACTGCGGTGGGAAAACATGGCTTCATGCCTGTGAAAGCAGCTCAAACTGGTGGGACCGGACATGAGAACCCCAAGCCCCACCCTTGCGAGCCTAGGGCAACATTTCGAGACGCAGAACTGGGGCCCACAACTGCAGCAAATGTTAGTTGGTCACATACGGCCTGGATACCCTCACTGGAGATTTCCGACTTGCTCGGGGAAGTCAAGGAGATGGGAAGAAAAGCCCTCCTGGCCTTAGGATCTTTCACGAACACCCGTGTCTTGAGCTTTCTGTGGTGGAGCATGTAGTGATTGGGGAGCTTGAGGCAGGAATATCAGTGGAAGACTGGGTCAGGCTACAGAGTCAGACTGTCTCAAAGAAAAAGCAAAACAACTATCCAAATAAATGTTGAATGGACGTATATAATGAAAGAAGCTCATGTATTGATTTTCTCGGGCTCCTGTTACAAATGAGGGAGACAGGCAGGTGGTAAGCAGAGCGGAAGCACTTCCTAAGACGGTATGGCAAGCGGCAGAACCAAGTCAGGGATCCAGGTCATCTGGCCACCCTGCATTCTCCATTCAACAAATAACTTACATGCCTCTTGTCTGGAGGCGCAAGACAAAACAGCTGCCTTCATGGCACTTACATTCCTGCAAGGAGAGGCTGAGAAACAGATTGTGGTAAATTATACAGTGAGTAGACGGTGTAAGCAGTTTAAGTGCTGTGGGAGAAGGCGGAGGAGTGAGCGGTAGGCTTGATTTTTTTTTTTTTTTTTTTTTTTTTTTTTTTTTTTTTTTTTGGTTTTTCGAGACAGGGTTTCTCTGTAGCTTTGCGCCTTTCCTGGAACTCGCTTTGTAGACCAGGCTGGCCTCAAGCTCATAGAGATCCACCTGGCTCTGCCTCCTGAGTGCTGGGATTAAAGGCGTGCGCCACCACCGCCTGGCCTGATTTTTTTTTCCACCTCTTAAAATTTGAAATCAAGGGCTGGAGAGATGGCTCAGAAGTTAAGAGCACTGGCTGTTCTTCCAGAGGTCCTGAGTTCAATTCCCAGTAACCAGATGGTGGTTCACAACTGTCTATAATGAGATCTGGTGTCCTTTTCTGGTGTGCAGGCATACATGCAGACAGAACACTGTATACATAATAAAATAAATCTTCAAAAAAAAAAAAAGAAAGAAAAAGAAAGAAAGAAAGAAAGAAAGAAAGAAAGAAAGAAAGAAAGAAAGAAAGAAAGAAAGAAAGAAAGAAAAGATATTCCTTTTTTAAAAAAAAGTTGAAATCAAGGGTCAGGGCAAGTCTCGTCAAGTAGATGGCATTTGCAGCACGACTTGGTGGAGGTAGATGAGGAAGATGAAGCAGATCCTGGACAGCACCATTCCAGGAAGATGGAAAAGTTGGGCAAAAGCCCTGAAATAAGGGCATGCTCTGGAAAAACCGCAGAGATCAGGCTAAAAACAGATGCTTCGGTAAGAAAGCAAGAGACAAGATTGCAGGGTGAAGGTGGGAGCAGTCGTGTACGACCTTGTACATTTTTTTTTTAATTTTTATTGCAAATCAACATTTTTTTTTTTTTTTTTGGGTTTTTCGAGACAGGGTCTCTCTGTGTAGCTTTGCGCCTTTCCTGGAACTTGCTTTGGAGACCAGGCTGGCCTCGAACTCACAGAGATCCGCCTGGCTCTGCCTCCCGAGTGCTGGGTTTAAAGGCGTGCGCCACCGCTGCCCGGCCAACCTTGTACATTTTCGAGACAGAGTTTCTCTGTGTAGTTTTGGTGCCTGTCCTGGATCTCGCTCTGTAGCCCAGGCTGGTCTTGAACTCACAGAGATCCACCTGGCTCTGCCTCCCCAGTACTGGGATTAAAGGCGTGCGCCACCACCGACCGCCGGGCTTTTATTCAGAGAAAACAGGGACCTTTGATGAGTTTTGTGCGGATGAGGACGTAGGTTTTTTTGTTTGTTTTGTTTTTCGAGACAGGGTTTCTCTGCGTAGCTTTGCGCCTTTCCTGGAACTCACTCTGTACACCAGGCTGGCCTCGAACTCACGGAGATCCACCTGCCTCTGCCTCCCGAGTGCTGGAATTAAAGGCGTGCGCCACCACCGCCCGCCCCTGATTTAGGTTTTGAAAGGAAGATTAAGAGACGTTTCTCAGCACTGTTTGCTGTACTAGTCCGGTGACGCTGCAAGTCGGCTCCAGCCCAGCAGAGGGCAGCAGCGGCGGGAGCTCGCCTCTAACACCGAGGCGAGATGCAGTCCTTACGCTACTCGCTTGAGTGGCAGCGGCGTCACCCAATGGCTGCCCACGTTAATTTGGTGAGGTTGACGACGCCAGCCAATAGGTGTGCAATAGGTATGGACTGGCGCCCTCCCAGTGCCCATATAAAAGGCAGGCGGGCGCGCGGCCGTTCTCTCGCCAGGCGTCCTCCTCGGAGGTCAGGCTCTGCCGCGCGTGTCGGTGGGAGGGCGGCCGGGGCGTGGGGACTGTGGGTGGGGTCGGGAGCGGGGGGCTCGGGGCGCGGTGAGCGGGGCCCGGGCTTCCCCGCCCCGCCGGCGGCCTCGCCCGCGCTCTCGGCGGCGGCCTCCTCGGGCCCAGGCCCCGCGTGGCCGACCCGCTCGCTCGCTCGGCCTAGGCCTCGGGCCGGGGACTGGCGTCGGGGAGGCCGGGCTCACGCTGCCCTTCTCTCCCCAGTGACATCGTCTTTAAACCCCGCGTGGCAATCCCTGACGCACCGCCGTGATGCCCAGGGAAGACAGGGCGACCTGGAAGTCCAACTACTTCCTTAAGATCATCGTAAGTGCCGAGCGGGCCGTGCACGGGCCGTGGGCCGGCCGCGTCCGCCCGGGGCTCTCCCTGGGCCGCCGTCGGTCAGCCTGTCGGCGGGCGCTCCCACGGGATTAGGCTGTCTGGAGAAACCCTGTCTGTCGTGGGTCCCCGGTGTGGCTTCCCCCTGTTGCAGAACTAGCTAGCTCCCTCACCGTGTGGCTCACCCCGTAGAACGCCTGCCGTCTGTGCAAAGAGCTGAGGCGAGGGGTGACTCATGGTAAGGCGGCACGCTGCACACCAGAGAACCCGACCCGTCAGAGCTGGTGTCCAGCGACTTGCTACAAAAGCCCTCTGGAGTGGTTCCGGGTCAGATCAGCTGCCGGCCTTTGTGGGCATTAGCCTGTGGTTTAGTCTCCTTTGTTTACCATGACGAGTTTTGGACACAGGATCTTTGGGGACCGGAACTTGTATATTCACAACATAAGTTCCCCCGAATAGCTCCGCAGTTGTTGGTTTTCTGTGCGGTAACTCTGGCTCTCCCCTGGATCATTTTAGTCAACCAGGCATGCCTTATTTAAAAGTTAAAACTAAATACAACTTTTTGAGGTAGGGCTTCCCCATGTAGCTCAGGCTGGCCTGCAGTTAGCAATTAGGCCTCAACCGGCATGGCAGGTATGTGCCACCACGCCCAGCTAAAGGGTCATGTTTGGCTACCTCTCAGAAGTTTAGTCTGTGCCACTCATAACCAGCAAGAAGTCGGGATCAAATGTGACCTTGTTAGGCTCAGGTGGCTGAAGTGTCGGTTTCATTTTGGAAGCATGAAGGAAGAGGGGTAGGGGAGGGGGTTGGTGTCTGCTATTTTTTTGTTTCCTCTCAACTTCCGATTTCTTCCTGGCTTGTTTTATAGCAACTTCTGGATGATTACCCAAAATGCTTCATTGTGGGAGCAGACAATGTGGGCTCCAAGCAGATGCAGCAGATCCGCATGTCCCTGCGAGGGAAGGCTGTGGTGCTGATGGGCAAGAACACCATGATGCGCAAGGCCATCCGGGGGCACCTGGAGAACAACCCAGCTCTGGAGAAACTGTTACCTCATATCCGGGGTAATGTGGGTTTTGTGTTCACCAAGGAGGACCTCACGGAGATTAGGGACATGCTGCTGGCCAATAAGGTAAGGGGGAGAATCAGACTGGGTGATGTTTATCAGTGGAGTTAATCAGGTCCTCATATTTATCAGTGGAGTTAATCAGGTCCTCGTGTTTATCAGTGGAGGGACCTCACTGTTGAATGTCTTCTGTCCAGGTGCCGGCGGCTGCCCGTGCTGGTGCCATCGCCCCGTGTGAGGTCACTGTGCCAGCCCAGAACACTGGTCTGGGGCCCGAGAAGACCTCCTTCTTCCAGGCTTTAGGCATCACCACTAAAATCTCCAGGGGCACCATTGAAATTCTGGTGAGTAGAGCAGCTTGACATTGAGAGGGTTGGTCATTTGGAGGCTGTGGTCTACTCATTGTACGTCTAGATGGTAACTGCCTGGTGTTCTTCTCTCGTTCCCTAGAGTGATGTGCAGCTGATAAAAACTGGAGACAAAGTAGGTGCCAGTGAAGCCACACTGCTGAACATGCTCAACATCTCGCCCTTCTCCTTCGGGCTGATCATCCAGCAGGTGTTCGACAACGGCAGCATTTACAACCCGGAAGTGCTCGACATCACAGAGCAGACGCTGCACTCCCGCTTCCTGGAGGTGGGCCACCCGCTCCTTCCCCAAAGGCTGGGACCCAAAGGTTTTTATATATAACCTGTGATAGTGTGCTGGCCTGCATCTTTAATCTCAGCGGAGGCAGGCCAGCTGTTGTGAGTTTAAGGCTATCCTGGCCTACATAGTGAGTCCCAGGACCACCAGGTCCATGTAAGAGACCCTGTCTCAACACCTGATCAACCAGTAACCAGGCGATCTTGAGAAGAAACTGTTTTCTGTGCTAGAGAGGGAGGCTCTCATGCAGGAGGCGTGAGTTCAAGGAGAAATGAGTACACTAAGTGATTGAAAGATGAACTGAGCAGGTCTAAAAGTGTCTGTTGTGAGTTGGAAGTAACATCCTTCATAGGTCTGCAGGAGGATGTGTAGAGTATGCGAAGTCATACCAGTTTACATATAAGGAACTTGAACTGGATTCTGGGACCTGCAGTGGGTCGTGGGCCCTCATCCAAGGAATAACTGTTACTGCAAGTGGTTCTACTTAAAAGAAGTTTACTTATTGGCAAGTTACATCTGGAAGTAGTTTAACGATTGTGTCTGATAGTGCTCAGTAACCATGTTAACAGCTTAGATTAAAAAAAAAAAGGCAGTAAATGGTACATGGAACACCCAGGATTGGAGTAAGGTAAACATAAACTGATGAGTCTGGCCTTCCAGGAGCATCTGGTGTGAGCTTACATGTCATTTTTTGTTTCTTCTCTCGTGCAGGGCGTCCGAAATGTTGCCAGTGTTTGTCTGCAGATTGGTTACCCGACTGTTGCCTCAGTGCCGCACTCTATCATCAATGGGTACAAGCGGGTTCTGGCTTTGTCTGTGGAGACTGAGTACACCTTCCCACTTGCTGAAAAGGTAAAGATACTCTTCCAGGACCATAGTGGCTTGACATCAGGGTGACAAATGGCAGGCTGCTGAGTTAGTGAATTCATATTCCATTTTTTTATACAATAGGTACCTTTAGGTAAGACAGTTTAAAGTAGCCAAAGCTGGTCTTAAACTACGTAGTTGGGTGACCTTGGATCCAAATGCCAAGATTATAAGTATATGCACCACTAGGTTTGGGCTCATTTTACCAGTGCTGGGGCTTCCTTCCCTGCTAGATGAGCCCTCTACCAACCGAGGTATTAATAGATCCCCAGTACACTTTTGATTTTTGAGACTGGCTGGCCTGGAGCTAGGTTTGCCTCACAGAGATCCATCTGCCTCAGCGCTGGGATTAAGGGTGTGGTCCACTACTGTTGACCCCAGTCCAGTTTTTAAGAGTTCACTTTTGAAAGCAGGGTACTGTAAGTTTGAGTCTGCCCTGAACTATGCATACATAGTGGGGTCCTTAATAAAAAAAAGGGGGTAAATGTATTTTAGAGATGGGGGTCAAGGGTCTGCATGTTCTCACATTAAAATGACAGACCCCAAAGAGTTTTAAAAGCTGGGCAGTTTCTGTCCCCGCCCCAAAGCCTATACTTAGTACCTCCTGATGGGTAACTGCTACACAGGAAAGCTTGCCCGGCTGGGACCTTGTTGAGTGGGAGCCACACACAGGCAGGCAGGGAGTGGGTGGTTGGAGTGGGTGGCAAGATCCCATTGACCCTCTTCTCTTCTTCAAGGTCAAGGCCTTCTTGGCTGATCCATCTGCCTTCGCGGCTGCTGCCCCTGTGGCTGCCGCCACCACTGCTGCTCCTGCTGCTGCTGCAGCCCCAGCCAAGGCTGAAGCCAAGGAAGAGTCGGAGGAATCAGATGAGGATATGGGATTTGGTCTCTTTGACTAATCCCCTCAAAACAACCAACTCAGCCAGCTTAATTTGAGAAACATGGAAATAAATAAAAGATACTTCTGTTAAAATTGCCTGGATTTATTTTGTGTCCTCAGGTTTAGGAACCTGAAAGAGTTAAAAAACAAAAACCTTTGTGTTTGATATACTTTGTTGGCATAATCTTTGTTCCTAAATTATTTTTGAGACAGGGTCTCTCACTGTTAAGTCAAGCCTGGCCTTTTTATCTTACAGTAGTTCCCCTTACCAATGGTGAATATATTGGAAGATCACCAATTACAAATGCCAACTTTGAAAAGTTGAACCTTTATCAAGAACTGATCTCGATTTAATAGGATATCAAAGCTAGTGGGTGTTCAATCAAGTTCATAAGTGCTTGGTCTGAAGGCCAAACACTCAGGCTGAGGAACCGGTCTGAAACCCCAGCCTGTAGGCTGAGGCAGGAGTAAAATGCTGGATTTGAGCTAGGGGTGGTAACAGGTTGAAATTCCAGAGAGTCATGGTTTTGGTGAAATTTGCATGTAGCTCAGGCGCATCCACATCAGTCAGATTGAGCTCCTTAGCTCACAGCAATCTACCTCTTCAGCCCCATAGTATTTTGGGATTAGGCACTGTAACTAGGTTGGTGCAGAAACTGATCCTCCTCCACTCAAATGGGTGCAGCAGTTATAGTTACCTCAGTGTTTGGCACTAATGAATTTTGTATTTTAGATGTGCAGTTGGATCTGGATGTAGAATACAGAGGGTTGACTGTTTTTTCCAAGTACATTAAGATGGAATAAATATTCAATTGGGCTTGCTTGAATACAGGGACAGTTGATAACTGGCCACTAAGCAGGTAGTATATATAGTTCAGGTTCTAGTTGTGAGGGTACAAACTAGAAACTGGCTGGAGATCTAATTCATATACCGTATTGGTATTAGTTATAAAGTTTGTGTTTTATTCACTACAGACCTGTATAGTTAACTTGTTTTATTTATTTATTTATTTTTTGGTTTTTCGAGACAGGGTTTCTCTGTGTAGCTTTGCGCCTTTCCTGGAACTCACTTTGTAGACCAGGCTGGCCTCGAATTCACAGACATCCACCTGCCTCTGCCTCCCAAGTGCTGCGATTAAAGGCGTGCGCCACCACCGCCCGGCGAGTTAACTTGTTTTAACTACGTGTCAATAGTTTGAAATCCACTGCTGAGGGCCAAGACTTAAGTAGCCTTGGAGACCGCGTCCTCCAAAGCATACAGAGGCATACAGAGTCCAAGTAAAAATTAAACCTCCAAAGACATGGAACTCTTCCTTACCCCTGCCCCTTACCCCTGCAGCAGCAATTCCCCAGGCATCCCTGCATCCCTCCCCTGGCCCTCATCCACCTGTTCTAACCTCCAAGTCCTCTCTGGACTGCAGGACCGGACACGAGCTCTCCGGGTTCCGTTCCCGGAGCCCAGGGAGCGGCATTCAGTGCCTCCGCCGCCGCCGAGGGGCGCAGACCCTGCAGGGTCCGCCCGATGGGGGCGTCGGGGCTGGACCCGGGATCGCCGACGCCGCCGCAGCTGCACGGCATCTCCCCTGAGCTCAGGCCGAGAGAAGCCTGCATCCCGGGGCTGCAGCGCACGACCTGGCTGTGGCCGCCCTCCCGCCCGGGGGCGCCAGGCGTCGCTTGGCCGCGTGGGCCCTCCTCCATGACCCGGAAGCGCTCCGGAAGCGGTTCCGGAGTGGGCGCCGGCAGGATGGCGGCGGACACGCAGGTGAGGCGGGCGGCCGCGGGGCCAACGCGGCGGATGGCGGGGCCGGAGCGCGGGTGGTGGCGGCGGCGGCGGCGGGAGCGCGGGCTCCGAGGTGGCGGGGCGGACGGCGGCGGAGGCCGCAGGAAGAGGCGGCGGGCGCCGGGCGCCTCCCAGCTGGACGCTCGGCTCGGCCCGGGCGAGCACAGCGACCCTGGCTGGGGCTCGGGGAGTCCGGGGCTTCGGCTTGGCTTTGGAGCAGCGGGCGCTCCGCTGGGCCTGCTCCCGCCCCGGGCGGTGGCAGGGCTTCCCCTCGGGGTGTGCCACGGTTTCCCAGAGCCCCGGGATCGTGAGTCGCGGGGCGGTGCAGAGTCGTCGTCGTCGTCGTCCCCCCATCTGTGCGGCCACCTAGCATTGTAGCCTTTATGTCCACACGGGGTTGGCGCTGAGGCTCGGCCCGTTGGGTTTCTCGGAGGCAGGAGAGAAATGACATTCCCCCTCTTAAGTTTCAGTCTTTGTATAACGTAAAATGCTGTTGAAATAATTTCTGTGTCATGGGGTCGTTGGGGAGATTTCCTGAGGCAAGGTAGTAGGGCTCCGTGTAGTTTGGTTGCTTGGTACTGGGTCCCTTCACCTAGGAGGGGTTTTGTCACCTTTGAGTGTTAACAACACCCGTGGGTACCCTTGCAGTTCAGGGAGCGGTTGAAGACACCCCCCTTTTTCCATCCCAGCCTCTTTTGTAGCCGCGTGAAAGGATGAAAAGAATATAAAGAGGGAAAAGAAACTTTCCTTATTCCACCCCCTCCCCACACACAACTCAAAAAAAAATGTAGATCAAGCTGCCATTGAACTTGTAGCCCGTGCCTTCTGAGTGCTGGGATTACCCTGCCTGGCAGAAACTGGTATTTAAAAGACAGTTTGGCCGGGCGGTGGTGGCGCACGCCTTTAATCCCAGCACTCGGGAGGCAGAGCCAGGTGGATCTCTGTGAGTTCGAGGCCAGCCTGGACTACCAAGTGAGTCCCAGGAAAGGCACAAAGCTACACAGAGAAACCCTGTCTCGAAAAACAAAAAAAACAAACAAACAAACAAAAAAAAAAACAAACAAAAAAGACAGTTTGGGTCTCTGGGGTGAGATGAATTGATTTTTATGTTTGAGCCTTGAGGCTGACCAAAGAGGGGCCATTTAACCTGAACATTCAAAAGATATTTTGCAAGGGTCTCCTGAGGAAGGGGCTGGTAATTTGTTTAGAGCTGCGTCACAGTGAATCCTAAGAAGTAAAACTTTTTAGTGTTTCTAGGAGATTGAATGTTTGACATTAATACTCACGGGTAAAAGAATCTTCTCTCCAGCCAGGTGGTGGTGGTGCACGGCTTTAATCTTAGCACTCAGGAGGCAGAGGCAGGTGGATCTCTGTAAGTTCAAGGCCAGCCTGGTCTACAGAGCAAGTTCCAGGACAGCCAGGGCTACACAGAGAAACCTTGTCTCAGAAAAAAGAAAAAGAAAAAGAAAAAAACCCCAAAGGAGTTTAATGTTACTGTATTGTAAGGCAGAGGGTAGTCTGTAGGGGGAAAGTGCTTGCTCTGTGCAAGCCTGAGTTAGATCGCTAGATCCCTGGGTGGAAGGAGAGAACTGATTCCTGAAAGTTGTCCTCTGACCTACACACACATTACACCCCCATCGGCTCCCCCCCTCTTTCTGGCCTGTGGGTGATTCAGTGGTAGAACACTTGCCTAACATTCCTTAGCCCCTAGATGTCATCCTTCGCACCTCTCCTGCAGGATGTTGTAGGGCTGAGGTCATGGCTCAGTGATAGAATGTGTGTCTGACATGTACGAGGCCTTGTGTTGGATCCCCAGCACCACAGGAGCAAACCCAACAAATAGATGAGGGGCATGGAGAACACAGGCAATAGCAGCAAACTTTTGGAAGCCTGAAAGTGACAATAAGAGATACAGGTTTGCCGGGCGGTGGTGGCCCATGACTTTAATCCCAGCACTGGGGATGCAGAGGCAGGTGGATCTCTGTGAGTTCGAGGCCAGCCTGGGCTACCAAGTGAGTTCCAGGATAGCCAGGGCTACATAGTGAAACCCTGTCTCAAACAAACAAACAAACAAACAAACAGAAGAAGACATGAGAGATGCAGATTTTTGAACACCAAGGAAGTGAGTCCTAATCCATCAGCTGGGGAACTCAGGAAGCATCCTGAGGTCCTCTGCAGGATCTTTGAGAGGTGCAGTTGATAGTGTCAGCTATCATGGAAGTGAGGGGGACTGGGTTAAGGAGAGTTTGAACCCTAGGTTTAGATGCTATCAGATTCCCAGATTTTCCACTCTGGCAAGAAACTAAAGTTTTCCCTCTGGTGACCATAAAACCCGGTACTGTGGACCCAGTGCTGTGACCACTCGTCTAAGTCAGTCTCTAAGGAAATTGTTAACAGAGTCATTGGAGAAACTTTTCCCCAGTGGATGGGTATTTCTAGACCAGAGGACTCAGCACAATGGATAAAATAGACTCACAACAAAGCATAGTACTATGAAATTTCACAATCTTAAAAAAGATCTAGAAGCTTCTAGAAAGAAAAACCAGGTGTCCTCCAAAAGATCAGTCCAAGTTGGCATTCCTATAATCCCAGCACAGGAGGCCTGGAGTTGGAGGCCGGCCGAGGTACACAGTGAGACCCTGTCTGAACACAACAAAAGTGTTCTGATGCCTTCACAGCCACAGCTAAAGGTTAGTGTTCAGTGGAGAAGACCAGTAGCTTCAGGACTCTGAAGGAAATGGCTTCAGTATAGAATTCGGGGTCCTGACAAACTTGAATATGATGCTAGAACCTTCTCACACTGCTCGAACTGTCTGAACTGAAGGGTGTGCTTCGCACAGACACTGGGGTACACTTGGTGGGAGTTTTACACCCTGTACACGGTCACCTGCCAGACTGGAGTAAGACAGAAGCTTCAGAGACTCCTACAGGAGAAGGACAGAATTTTCTGGAATGAAGACACACAATTAAGAGTTTGAGTGGAATGATGAATAAGATTAGGGAAAACAAGGCAAAGAGGCGATTGTGGAAAGGGCAGTTATTAACTCCAGGGAAGCAGTGCTGGGCGGGATGAGGAGCACAGGTCGTTAACTGGAGGGCGCCTCCTGTCTGTGCACAGTGGGAGCACTGACCACCCCAGCTGGCGATGGAGAGAGTGGGGGGGTGAGAGGATGGCGGCCAAGAGTCCCAGTGTGAGGAAGCCTCCCTATTTGGAATTACGGAGGTGAGTGCTGAGGTGCCGGCCAGGCTCAGGCGTGGGGGACGGACCTAGAACTCGTGGGTTGTGTGCCTACGTGAAAGTAAAACCAAGACCACCTAGAATAGCAAAGCAGGGCCAGGTGTGGTGCACACCTTTACTCCCAGCACCTGGTGGGCAGGCAGCTCTCTGAGTTCAAGGCCAGCCTGATGTATATAGTGAGTTCCAGGACAGCTAGGGCTATGAAGAGAGACCCTGTCTCAAGAAAACCAAACTAAACCAACAAACCAAAGAACACTCCCAAAAATATCAAAGCAAGAAATAGTTGATGTACAAGTTTGGATGCCGTTGTCTTCGTTGCCAAGAGAATTATAGCAGGACTTTAAGTGTGAAAGAAGAAGCAGGGGCCAGGAGGATGCCTCAGTGGGTAGACCACTTGCAGCAAGACCTGATGACCAAGCCCAGGACCCAGCACCCACTTGTGGAGCTCCTACAGGTGGTTCTCTAATTTCCACACTCGTAAACGCCCTTCTCCAAAATAAAAGTGGAAACAAAGGCTTTGTTCTGTGTCTCTGCACCCTTGACTCATGTTACTTACTTGGGCTTCCTTTGAAGTACCCCCACGACAACCCCCCACCCCGACTTCAAACTTAATTGCCTCATGGACCTGCAGCCTGCTCATGTGAATTTTGCAGTCTACTGCTCAGGAGCAGGTTTTCCCAGGTTTCAGAGAATGTTCACAAACTGCCCGAAGCAAGAGACTGCCACCGTGCTAACTCAGATGTGGAAGCTGTGGGCATGTTGGTGTCCCTTTATAGACCTGCTTGGTTTCAGTTTGGGGTTGAGAACACAGGTGCTGTGGCCGCTGGCTCTGCAAGAGGCAGCGACTTCTGTCTTGAACGGGACTATCGATGCCGCCCTTGAAGTACAGCAGTATTAGTCCACAGTGTTGTGCCTTCGATACCAGTCCCATGGGGTGAGTGCTGTTCACTGCGTCAGGTCGATAAAGAAGATTAGAGCTGACGCGTTTGACTTGGTTTCCTCAGCTAGTGAGAGGAGAGCTGGGACTGTTCTGTCAGAATGGCGTGTGAACTGCCTTCTCCCTGGGAGGTCGGAGTGACGGTGGGAAGGGAGAGCATGCTGGGCACATAGTCCTTAGGTTTGGACTCTTCTTTTTTCCCCCCCACAAACTTAGTTCGTCTCTCTCTCTCTGTCTTATCCATAGTCTTGAATTTACTTAATCTGAAATCAGAAATCAACACTTTTAGTTTTGATTAGTTCTAGATCTCTGCCTAATTGAAATAATTGTCCATTTCCTGGGATCAGGTTTTTGTTGAATTTTTGAGGTATAGTTTACATGTGAAAAAAGTACCATCATTCATTCATTCATCTATTTATTTATTTGAGACAGGATCTCTCTCTCTTTTTTTTTTTTTTTTTTTTTGGTTTTTTTCGAGACAGGGTTTCCCTGTGTAGCTTTGCGCCTTTCCTGGAGCTTACTTGGTAGCCCAGGCTGGCCTCGAACTCACAGCGATCCACCTGGCTCTGCCTCCCGAGTGCTGGGATTAAAGGCGTGCGCCACCACCACCCGGCTGAGACAGGATCATTTTATGTAGAGTAGGCAGGCAGCCAGGCAGGCCTTGAACTCACAGAGATTCTCCTGCCTCCTCCTGTGATTAAAGACATGTGCTACCGTGTCTGGATTGTACTGTCTTTTTAGAAGAAGTTTATTTGTTCTGTTAGCGTCTATATTGGTCTTGATCATGTCCACCTCAGTGCTCCCTCTCATTCCTCAAGTGCCCCAATACAGTCTCTCCCACATTCATACTCATTAAAAAATTTATTCTATTTCATGTGTATGTGTTAGTGCGTGTATGTATGTACATATGTACGTACGCATGTGCACTCTTATCTGTTCCTGGTGTCTGCAGAGGCCAGAAGAGGGTGTTAGATCCCCTGGAACTGGAGTTAGAGGTGTTTGTGAGCTGCCAAGTGGGTGCTGGGAATTGAACTTCAGACGTCTGCAAGAGCAGCCAGTGCTTATAAACTCTGAGCATCTCCCCAGCCCCTGCCCCCCTGCTTTCAAAATACATTTACTTATTTAAAGTGTGTATATATGTATGCATGAGTGTACTTTTGTGTACCCATGCCGCATTGTGTGTGTGTGTGGAGGTTGTGGAAGTCCATTTTCTCCTTTACCGGATGGGTCCTCAGGTTTGGTATTTGGTCCAGTTAGTGCTGCCTACGTGCACGTGGCTGTGGGGCCACACGCTGGAGCTGGGGCACCCTACCAGTGGTCACATCCCTTAAGAACAATGGCTCCCCTCCCTTAGCAGCCATCAGCCAGGGGTGACATTTGGGGTGTTTCTGAAAGGATACTTTCTGTCTAGAGATTTTTGGATTTTGCCTTGTCTTGCCTATGTTTGAGAAAGGTATGTTGACTGGATTAAAATAGTGGATCTAAATCATGGGGGTTTTTGCCTCTTGTTCCTGGAGATTTGACAGTGTCTGGAGACTTGATTGTCACAGCTGGGGCAGGAGGAGAATCGGCTACTGCTGGCTGCAACTAGTGGGTAGAGCTGAGAAATACGGCCAAATCCCCGTACTGCACAGAGGCAGCGTCCTCTGACAAGTCATCAGCCAGCCCCAGTGTCAGGAATGTGGCCGTTCTGCTGCGTGCGCACCCTCATTGTTTGTGGTCCGACTGATGACGTTGGCTGTTGCCTTTGGTCTTCACAGGTTTCCGAGACACTGAAGCGTTTTGCCGTGAAGGTAACTACAGCTAGTGTGAAGGAGCGCAGAGAGATTCTCAGTGAGCTGGGGAGATGCATTGCTGGAAAAGGTGTGTATTTGCCTTCCACCTGCGGTACTGAAAATCACTTGTAATCTCTCATCTCTCTTCTTCTTCACCCCTTCATGACTTCTGCCTTCACTTTTTTTTAAAAAAAATAATGTGCTTCAAAACAGTTGAAACACTAGGGTCAGTGCGGATAGGTGCCCGAGTTATTTATAGTTTTAACCATATTGATTTCAAATGTTTCTAAAAGATACACCAGTCTTGCCAGGCAGGGGTGGTGGCGCATGCCTTTAATCCCAGCACTCGGGAGGCGGAGGCAGGTGGATCTCTGAGTTTGAGACCAGCCTGGTCTACAGAGTGAGTTCCAGGACAGCCAGGGCTGCGACACAGAGAAATCATGTCTCAAAAAACTGAAAAACAACAACAACAACAAAACCACCAATCTTTCCTGAGCATTACACTGGGCACACAGACATTTTCCTTTTGATCCAAGACACTTCTTTGTATGTCCACAGAAGTAAGAAAATGGTAGCAGGTGGTTAGCCTGTTAAGGACCCTAAGATCTGCTAAGCTTGAGAGATCCATTCCCGGGCGGTGTTGGCGCACACCTTTAGTCCCAGCACTCGGGAGGCAGAGCCATGTGGATCTCTGTGAGTTCAAGGCCAGCCTGGTCTACAGAGTGAGTTCCAGGACAGGCACCAAAACTATACAGAGAAACCCTGTCTTGGAAAAGAATAAAAAAAAAGATCGAGAGATCCATGTTGTCTAAAGTTCTCTGAGAACAAGGGTTTAAATTTTACTCAACTTTCTGTGTGTGTGTTTGAGAAAAGGGTCCATAGAACGGCCGTGAACTGCCAGTCACCTTTCTTAGCACTTGGTACTGGACTACAGGTGTGCGCTACCACACCGAATTTAAACAAACGCGCTGATGGGCCAGCCGGCCTTCCATCCCCCTTCCCTCCCAAGTCAGGGTCTCACTGGATGGAGCCTGCTGGCTTTAGCTCACGACTCTTCTCTTGCTCCGTCCTCCCGGGTGCTGCGATCACAGGTGTGAGCTATCGCCCCTGGCTTTCCCTTAGACTGTCTCACTTGCTGCTTCGAACCTACTGTGGCCTGGGTAACAGCCATCTTGTGACAGCTGGAAGTAGAGTTAGTTGCTGAGCTTCTGGGCTGTCCTGTGTGTCAGTGCTGTGGTGTATGATTTTGTGCTTCCTTGGAGGTCGTCCACGGTACTTTATCAGCAAGGCTCTGTTAGTGAAGGTCGCCGTGTGATGACGCCAAATGTGTAGGTGTATGGAGCCGTAATGGTTGAATTTCCCTGCACAGGAACTGCCAGATACTACATCCTGCTCCCCCACTTTATGGAGCAGGTTTGACTTGTATGTCTTTTTTTTTTTTTTTGGTTTTTCGAGACAGGGTTTCTCTGTGTAGCTTTGCGCCTTTCCTGGAACTCACTTGGTAGCCCAGGCTGGCCTCGAACTCACAGAGATTCGCCTGGCTCTGCCTCCCGAGTGCTGGGATTAAAGGCGTGTGCCACCACCGCCCGGCGACTTGTATGTCTTGAGTGTGTGAAGCACTCTGGATCTTTTGAGGGTGACAGTGCTTTTCTGGCACCCTGCAGTTCTGCATTTGGGAGTGAGGTGTAAAGTGTGGGATGTGAAAGTGCGGCCTCCTGTACCGGAGCTGTCGTTCATATGAAGCTCGTGATGTCTCTCTAGGGTCGGTGTGAGGGGTAAATGAAAACATTTGTATGTGTTTGACGCAGCGTGTGGCCGTGGCACACTGCAGCGTATGATTCCTGTCATTGCTGCTCTGTCAGCCTGCCCTGGCTCTGTTACTGCTTTCCTTAGAGCTCTGCAGGGGCTGGCGCTCTGTACCACATTTGTTTCCTCTCCGACATCTGGGCGCCTGAAATGGGAAACGCCGAGAAAGCTTCCCCGGCTTGATGTTCCCAGTCCAGTGTCTCTGTTGACAGCATGCTCTGGTCTGGCAGGTAGTGCTTGTCCCGTTGACTCCCCAGCGTGCGAGGGCACCTTGTTCAGCCTAGGCACCCCTCTGGCTGGCCTCCGTGGGTTTCTGTTGTTCACTTTTTTCCTCGTAAGGTGGCTTTCACAGCAGGGCCCGCCTTGGGATGGCATGCGTTAACGTATGGGAAGCGCTTAGAACAGCACTGAGTGCCAGACGCTCTCAGTCCACCCGCCTTACTTCTTTCTTGTTGTTAATCCCGTTCGTTCAGCACCTGCCTCCCCCTGCATTTCCTGTAGTTGACTAATCCCTCGGCAAGTTAGACTTTCAGAAACCGCCTAGTTACAGATGCTTTTCCCTTGCTGGCTCCTCATGGTACCTTGAACTCACTATGTAGACCAGGCTGGCCTCGAACTCACAGAAATCAACCTGCCTCTCCCTCCCTGAGTGCTGTGATTAAAGGCGTGCATCACCATGCCCAGCTTCTGGTACTTTAATTTTTCACTTTAATTTTTCTTTTAATTATCATTTTATGTGAGCCCTGTGTGTTTTGTTTTGTTTTGTTTTTTTATTGAGACAGGGTTTTTGTGTTGCTCAGGCTGGCCTCAAACTTCTGGGATCAAGCGATCTTCCTACTCAGTCTCCTGAGTAGCTGGGAGGTACTACAGGCATGTGCCACCACACCTGGCTTAGCTTTCCGTCTGTCTGTCTACTTATTTATTTTTGAGACAGAGTCTTACCCTGTAGCTGGTGGACCTGGAACTTTGCAATGTAGATCAGGCTGGCCTTGAACTCAGAGATCCTCTTGCTGCTGCTGGGATTGAAGGCATGTGTTGCCACATCTGGCCTTTCTGCTGATGTTTAGACCACTTAGTAGACTGCATGAGCAGATACCTGCCAAGAGATCATAAACGAAAGAGCGCAGGGTGAGGCCGAAGCTCAAGTCAGGAAGCAGAGCAGCTGTATGTAACCTGCTGACCCTCTGCTCTGCAGACAGGGGAGTATCGAGGGCTGGGTTTGCTCCTCCAGTGCCGTTGGTCTATCAAGTGGCCATGCTGCTCTGAGCTTTGCTGGACCGTGTGTTTTGATCCTGCTTTTTCTCCTTGGGATTTTGCCTCGGAGATTCGGGGCCTGCCGGGGTGTCTGACGGAAGGCCCGGTGTGAGCAGAAGCTCACCCTGTGCGTGTCGCTGAGTGTCTGTGTGAACTTTGCTTTCAGATCTGCCAGAGGGAGCAGTAAAGGGGCTCTGCAAGTTATTCTGCCTGACTCTGCATCGATACAGGTGAACCCACCAGAGACCCAGTGTCGAGAATGTGTCGTACAGGGAGAGGGGGTAGGGTAGTGGGCAGAGCCCAGCTCTTAGAGCCAGACTTCTTAGGTCTAACTACTGGATCCTGGGCAAGTTACTTAACCTCTCTATGCCTCAGTTTCCTCACTGCAGAATGGAGATGGTGCCATTCTGTACCTCATGGGTGGTTGTCAGTGTGAGGGCCTGGACGGTCCCCACCTCTGTGGGGACTCAGCACATGTATGCAGTCATTAGTTGTACCCGGTTTGAAGTCATGGGGCATGTACCATCTGCCCTGCTTGTCATCCTCTGCTCTTAGCAGCTGCTTTTAGAACGCCAGGGCAGGGTGGATTTTCTAGTCTATTTCCATCGCAGGATGCATTGGCTTAGGCAGTCCTGCCTGTGCTGAGGTCACCCGTCGATAACCTCCCCTCCTTCCCGCTCTAGAGATGCAGCCTCGCGCAGGGCCCTGCAGGCAGCCATCCAGCAGCTGGCTGAGGCCCAGCCGGAGGCCACGGCTAAGAACCTCCTGAACTCCCTTCAGTCTTCGGGGGTCGGCTCCAAAGCAGGTGTCCCAAGGTAAGGGCTGAAGGCCGTGGGCCCCCGGGGTTTGTGGAGTCCTCCTCGGGCAGGCTTGTGCAAATGAGCAGGTGTGAGCACACCTGGCTCCTGCCTTTTGCACTCTGAATGGCACTGAGAGCGCATCTGTGTGGAGAGAGGAGCCAGGTTAGTGGAGAAAGTGGCTTTCCCTGAGGAGCAGGGCTGGGAGTCAGTGGGCCCAAGGCACTGGATGGGTGAAGCCAGATTCATTCATTCATTCATTCATTCATTTAAAAGTTCTGTGTATGAGTGTTTTGTCTGCTTGTATGTCTGTGCACCGTGTGCATGCCTGGTACCCAAAGATACCGGAGAAGGGGGTCGGGTCCCTTGGAACAGACAATTGGGAACTGCCATGGGGTTGCTGGGATGATTACCAGGTCCTTTGGGAGGACAAGCAGCGCTCTTAACATCTGGGCTGTCTCCAGCCTCATCTTGTTTTTATTGTTGCAAATGTCAAGTGATGAGATGTTGGCCAGTGAGGCCTGGACTCCTGTTGTGACTTGTCCCTGATGCTGTGGGGAACAAGTTTCTGAACTGTCCAGGGAGGGTCCTGTGCTCTGCCGGCCTCAGGATGGGCCTTTGTCTCTCTCCCTTCTCCTCTGCAGCAAGAGCAGCGGCTCGGCCGCCTTGCTGGCTCTGACCTGGACCTGCCTGCTGGTGCGCATTGTCTTTCCCCTGAAGGCTAAGCGGCAAGGAGACATCTGGAACAAGCTGGTAGGTTCCCTGGTCTTTGGAGCTGTGAGGGTCAGCTGTACGCAGTTGTATGATGTTTAGGCAGTTCTTGCATGCCAAGTGCTCTCCCAGGTTGCAGTGGTCCAGCGGTCTGTGTTTGGTGGTGGCGTAAGTCCGCAGGAGTCACCTGTCTGTTCGCTAATGTTCCCGAGCTTCTCTGGGTCAGGCATGATGCTAGGCATTGGGTGCAGTGATAAGTAAGACGTGCGGGCCCTGCCTTCAGGAGAGGCCAGACTCAGGAAATAACTAAAAAGAGGGATGCCAGAAGATACAGGAATGCAGATCAGTAATGTAGATCATGCCATTTTCTGACCGTTGTCTTGGTCATCTAATTCCTTCTCTCTTTCTACGCCTGCTCCTTGTACAGTTTGTTTCTTCTTCTCTCCTTTCTGCTGTCCAGAGATGGCCTGGCAGGCCAGGCTGGGAGGTTCTCGTGGACGTCTAGGTAGGCTGAGTGTAGGTCAGGGGAGTGGTTGATGGTTCTGGAGGAGTCTTGAGGGTGGTGCTGTGGATCTAATTTTTGGCCATGAGATTTGACAGAGCCACTTCCCTCCCTCCCTTAGAGAGGTGTGTTGGAGAGATTGGCAGTGGCCGTAGACACTGTAGAGTGTAGTGCATGTAGATGTAATGACTAGCAGCATTAGAAAGCTGAAGTCCTCTCAAGGTGAAGCAGCCAGCCAGCCAGGCAGATGGCCTTGTGCGGGGTCTCTTACCCAGCACACTTTGGACAGCTGCGGAGGAGCCTCCAGCAGTGGATTAGTGGTGAATTAGAGTGCGGACACTTCCGGTAGTCCTCGCGCTGGAGCTGGTGTGAGTTTGACCCTGGAGCCCTCCACAGAGCATGGGCTTCGTCGTTAGCGAATGGCTTTCTGCTAAGGTGGTTACCAGGGGGCGGGGTCTCTGGCTTCTCTCCGTTGAGTTCCTGGAGCTGGTGCTGTGCCGTCAGTCAGCTTGGTAAGTGTTGTTACAGCACAGAATGCAGCAGCAGTCAGCTTGGTGAGTGTTGTTATAGCACAGAATGCAGCAGCAGTCAGCTTGGTGAGTGTTGTTATAGCACAGAATGCAGCAGCAGTCAGCTTGGTGAGTGTTGTTATAGCGCAGAATGCAGCAGGAGCGTGTGACCTGTTGCAGTGACTAGAGGCTGGGCTTTTCCTTCGCGGATTCTGTTGTCCATTATGTACATAATTCAGCCATTTACTGGCTGGCACTGAGCTAAACGCTGGGGCTGCTGTGTGATAAAGCTGAGACACCGTTTGCGTCTGGAGCTTACGCACTGTTGAAGAAGTTGGAGATACAGGTATCGAGTCTGGTGCAGTGCTGAAGGAAAGCGGGGGAGGGGAGGGTGTGTGGCCCAGGATCGGGGGAGGAAGGCTTCTGTGAGGAGAGGGACTCTGGAGCAAGGGCTGGAACATCCCAGAGGGGGAGCCCTGATACGGTTCTGAATGTGATACCGGCAAGCGTGTTTAATTATAGACGTCTTCAACAAGTATAGGAGGATATCTATTAGCATTGTAGATAAGGACATATCGTATAGGAGGATGTAACTGTCTCTAGCCACCGTGGTCCCTTGTGTTACTAGTTTTTGTGACTATAGAAACGTTTTCTGTGGATCTGACAATTTTTGGTGCCAGTGCTGGGGATTTAACCAGGGCCTTGGCTGGCCTGGAACTCACAGAGATCCACCTGCCTCTTCCTCTTGAGTGCTGGGATTAAAGGTGTGTACTCAGTCACCTTACTTCATACAGTACTTACCACAGTGTCTCCTGGTTAGTGATTGTTCATTAATTATCTGTGGTCTTTTATTTTTTTAAGATTTTTTTTGCTGGGTGATGGTAGTGCACACCTTTAATCTCAGCACTGGGAAAGCAGAGGCAGGTGGATCTCTCTGAGTTTGAAACCAGCCTGGTCTACAGAGTGAGTTCTAGGACAGCCAAGTCTACCAAAGAAACCTTGTCTCAACACCCCCCACCCCCCAAAAAAGGTATTCTTTTGTTGTTTTTGAGACAGCGTCTCATTGTGTAGCTTTATCTGTCCTCAAACTCACTGTGTAGAACAGACTGACCTGGAACTCACTAAGATCTGGTGCCTCTGCCTCCTGAGTCCTAGAATCAAAGGTGTCCACCATACTTGGCTGTAGGACTTGGTCCTTAATGAAGACAAGTCTAGGCAGATAAGTACATTGACTAGGGTCTCTTGTTCTGTTCCTGAATGCAAGCGGTCTTACTGACGAATGTTTATTGTGTCTTTTGAAAACTTTTTGTTATTGGGGGTGAACTTAGGCTTTGTGCATGCTGTGGTCTGAGCTGCGTCCCATTCGCGTCTTATCTGTTCACTAGTGTTCTCTCCCTGACCTACGTCCCCATTCATGTCTTTGTTCAATAGTGTTCTCTCCCTGACCTACGTCCCCATTCGTGTCTTTGTTCAATAGTGTTCTGTTCCTGTGCTAGAAGGTGCAAAAATGCACCTTGTTCTCCTTGTGTATACTTGGCTCATAGCAGGTGTTTAACAGATACTTATTAAATAAATACACGAATGAAGGGTATTAGGTAAAAGACAGGATTTAGGGGGCTGGAGAGATGGCTCAGCTCTTGGGGAAGACTCAGGTTTGATTCCCAGCACCCACAACTCTCTGTAACCCCAGTTCCAGGGAATCTGATAGCCTTTTCTGACCTCCAAGGATCCTGTACATTTGTGATGTACAGACACACAGACAGACAAACAACCCTTTTGGAGAAGGGTCAGATTTAGGACTAAGGGGTTGGTAGAGAGGAGAGGGTTGGGGTCGAGTGGGGTGGAGATGCAGCTGGGATCTGGCAGGCCTGATGGATGTCTGCGGGTCTCCGTCAGGCCATGAGGGTCGTAGGAGACTTCTGAGTCATGGGATGCTTCGAAGTCGTAGCCTGACTGGAGCGTTTCCGTGCCCTGGCAGGTGGAGGTGCAGTGTCTGCTGCTGCTGGAGGTGCTGGGGGGCTCCCACAAGCACGCTGTGGATGGCGCGATGAAGAAGCTCACCAAACTGTGGAAGGAGGTGAGTGGAGCTGGGGGAGGTAGGAGGCGTGCCTTGTCTGTGCCTCTGCCGCCCATCTGACTCACCGCCTTGTACCTCCTCCTCAGAACCCGGAGCTGGTGGAGCAGTACTTTTCAGCTATCCTTAGCTTAGAACCCAACCAGAACTACGCTGGCATGCTGGGGCTGCTGGTGCAGTTCTGCACGAATCACAAAGAGACGGACGTGGTCAGTCAGCATAAGGCAAGTGTCCAGCGTCCTCAGAGTGGCTTTGCTGCATCAGGGCCTGCAGGGAAGGGGCGGAAACCTGCTTTGGCCTTGTGGCCTGCGGCTGTAGCCTGTGTGGATCCTGGTGTAGTCACTGGGGTGAGACTTTACTGTTTACCTCTGTGGGCAGCTCCCATGCACCAAGCAGTGTGCCAGGAGTTGGGGATGCAGCGGTGAGCAGAAGATGTGATCTTTGTGAGACTGAATCAGAGGACTCTGACATGAGACAGATTGTCACCTAGTTAATTGTATCTGATAAGTGTGACAAAGGAGATATGCAAGATGGGTATCTGACTTGGACTGTGGGTTCGGGAA
Source organism: Peromyscus maniculatus bairdii (assembly GCF_049852395.1). Taxonomy (NCBI): domain Eukaryota; kingdom Metazoa; phylum Chordata; class Mammalia; order Rodentia; family Cricetidae; genus Peromyscus; species Peromyscus maniculatus. The sequence goes on from NC_134874.1 coordinate 6,988,847, forward strand.
TGTGTCCCTGTAATGAAGGGACTTAGGGGGTAAGCGAAGTTGGCCAGTAAGGAGGTGGGGTAGAACATTTTGGGCAGAGAGCAAGTAGGAAGGAGCATGGAGAAGGCAAGTGGGGTTCATCTGTGGGGGTGGGTGAGAGCGTTGAGAGACCGCCAGCTGTGAGCAGGCAGGGCCACCCTGCCAAGGTCTTTGAACTTTGTCCCGGGAGCCATGGGAAAGACTGTCCCCCACCTTTCAGTGGCGAGCAGGGGAGGGTGGAAAGCCATGGGAAGTGGGTCCACTGCTTGATGCTGAAGTTTTGGGACCTGGTGTCCTGTAGAGCGCCCTGCTGGATTTCTACGTGAAGAACATTCTCATGTGCAAAGTGAAGCCTCCGAAGTATTTGTTGGTGAGTGGATTGCACACCTACCACCTAGACAGCGTCAAATCCTCATTTCAATTCTGGACACCAGCCTGCTCTTCACTCTCTTTCCCGTGAGGCCCGGGTACTTGACTCTTTGTCTTCCTAGGACAACTGTGCCCCCTTGCTCCGGTTCATGTCCCACACGGAGTTTAAGGATCTGATTCTGCCCACCATACAAAAGTCCTTGCTGAGGAGCCCGGAGAATGTCATTGAAAGTAGGTTCCTGCTGAACAGGTGGGCGGGAGGGCATGTGCTGCCTGAGCAGCCCTGTCCCTGTTGGCTTGGCAGTGGGAGCATCCTGCGTTCTGAGTGTGAGGCATGTTCACTGTCACCTGGTGAGAGCCGTGGGCAAGATGGGAGCCATTACCAGAAGATGTTGAAAGTCATGGGCTTTCTTTTCAAATTTATTTTTGTGTGTGCGTGCATGCCTGACCGAGTGCGTGTTCTCACAGAATCTAGACGAGGGCATCAGATCCCCTGGAAACTAGAGTTCCAGGCAGTTCTGAGCTGGCTGGTGTTGGTCCTGGAAAAGCAACTGGTGCTCTGTACGGCTGAGCCTTTACTCCAGTCCTATCAGGCGCTTGTGGCCTTGCGGAAGTGAAGGGTGGTCATGTCGCTGTGGCGCTAACCAGCAGACTCTGGGCGGTGTTTGGTGGGCACTGGCCCTGAGGAGCACTGCTTTCTGTCCCCTTAGCCATCTCCAGTCTGCTGGCATCAGTGACACTTGATCTCAGCCAGTATGCCCTGGACATCGTGAAAGGCTTGGCTAGTGAGTATGCTGGCCCCTCTGCGGCCCCTTGATACCCCTTGAGTTATGGTCGTATTTGGTAGTTTTGGTTGAAAGTGGGGTGGGGCACATCTTACGTTAGAAATAAGCTTTAGTGTCAACAAGACAACTCCTTGGTTAAAGGTGGTTTCCAACTCAAGTGCAGTCCTGGAAACCACACGATTAAAGGAGAGAACCTCCTCCCACACATTGTTCTCTGTCCTGTACGTGCGTGCTGTGGCACCCACCCTCCCCCCAGACGTAACTAAGTAAAGGTTAAAAATGAACAAAGGGAAAGAAAGAAGGCTTTAACCACCAGCAGGGTGAGGGGTTCTGTTCTGGGATTGTTGATGAGGAGGTCGGCGAGCTGGGACTGGAGTCTGCATGCTCAGCTGCTGCAGCCCCTGAGCGGTGGCTCTGTGTCCAGATCAGCTGAAATCCAACAGCCCCCGCCTGATGGACGAGGCGGTGCTGGCCGTGCGCAACCTGGCCCGCCAGTGCAGCGACTCCTCCGCCATTGAGGCCCTGGCCAGGCACCTGTTCGCCATCCTCGGAGGTGAGCAGGCCTTCCCGACCCCGCAGTGACACACGCAGGTGACACACCGCAGGTGTGCCCCAGCCTTGGCCCCGGGACGTGGAGGGAACTTGACTCTGAGTCTGCTCTGGGAGAAGCTGTTGATGAGGCACACCCACACGCGTGGCAGGAGCACACCCACACGCGTGGCAGGAGCGCGCCCGTGGCTGTAGCGGTGGCCACGCCAGTGGTTCTAAGAAGGTGCTTTTGTGTGCACGGGAGAAAAAAGGAAAGAGTCGTGAGGCTGTTGATGGTGCCTTTGAGAAGTGGGAACAGAGGTGGAGCTCAGTTTCCTCTTCGTGTTCTCTGTCTCTCACGTTTTCTGTAAGAATGTCGGACTTTTGTGGGTTTTTTGAGACAGGGTTTCTCTGTTGCCCTGGCTGTCCTGGAACTCACTCTGTAGACCAGGCTGGCCTCGAACTCACAGAGATCCACCTGCCTCTGCCTCCCGAGGGCCGTCATCGCCGCCGCCGCCACCTACCTGAGAATGTAACACTTTTAGTCAGAAAACAAATGTCTACAAACCCAGCTCACACCAGAAAGGCTGCTTCGGGAGTCTCATGAAGTGAGGCCGATATGCACGAGCACTTTTGTTATTTCCTCACAGGCTCAGAAGGCAAGCTCACGGTCGTAGCCCAGAAGATGAGCGTCCTTTCAGGTAGGGGTTCCTCCCTGGGTTGAGGCAGTGTGCTGTGGTAATGGGCAGGTTTAATGTAACTCTCAGGTGAGGTGAGTCCTTTGAACCCCGATGCCCAACAGTGTTGGCTGTGCCAGCTTGCCTCAGGACTCTGCTGCCAGCTGGGTGGCAGGAGGCCTGGCTTCTCTGAAAGGAGAGACTGGAAGAAAGTTGAAGGCCTGTCCATAATGGCCAGGGGAAAGCGTGGCTCTGGGGCACCCAGCAGAGGTCCGTGACCTGGAGTACCCTGGTGGCCGCGGCAGGAGGCTCGTCTCTGTGGCTTTGTGCAGGGGAGGGGCCCACCAGAGGATCTGCTTTTCAGGCATTGGAAGCCTCAGTCATCACGTGGTATCTGGGCCCTCCAGTCAAGTCCTGAGTGGGTCGGTGGCTGAGCTGTTCATCCCGTTCCTCCAGCAGGAAGGTAATTCCGTGTGGCCTGGGGAGCATGCGGTTTGGACCCATTCTTGCCCATGGTTTCTCAGTCGGCCTTCTGAAGGCTTGCCTCCTGAGTTGGCGGGGCTGGGAGTGGTCTGAGCTGCCCCTGCTCCCTCCCCTGGGACTCGGGCTTGCCTTCTCCACTGCTTGCAGTGATATGCTGCTGTGGGTATAAGACGTCAGGCCGACTGGACTTGTGCCGCTTGCCCTAGTGCACGAAGGTACCTTGGTACACGCTGTCTCTGTCCTGGCGCTCTGGTGCAACCGCTTCACTACAGAAGTGCCCAAGAAGCTGACGGACTGGTTCAAGAAAGTCTTCAGCCTGAAAACCTCCACCTCCGCCGTGAGGCACGCCTACCTGCAGTGCATGCTGGCCTCCTTCCGAGGTAAGATGCTGGCCTCCACGGGAGGACCACTGAGCCCGTGGGTGGGCGGGCGGGCGGGCGGGCATGCTCACCACTCGGGGCCTTCTCTTTGGCATCACAGACTGGGCCTCTCTGCCTTCCGAGTCATTCTCCCTGTCTGCACCGAGGTGACTTCTTCCCTTGCTTGACAGTTGTTTGTTTGTTTGTTTTTATTTTGTTTTTTGGGCGTTTTCGAGACAGGGTTTCCCTGTGTAGTTTTGGTGCCTGTCCTGGATCTCACTCTGTAGCCCAGGCTGGCCTCGACCTCACAGAGATCCGCCTGCCTCTGCCTCCTGAGTGCTGGGATTAAAGGCGTGTGCCACCATGTGTGGATCCCTTGTTTGATTTTATTCAGAAAGGACCTACCATCAGAACCTGTTGTTGTACTGGGATCATGAATTTAAAAGGTCAATGCTATGTAAACTTGATTGATTTTGAACCCTTTAAAAAATGGCCACTTCCATCTCTTCTGTGCTAAACACAGCTACTGACTTTGGCAAGGACGGCTGTCTTCATCCCAAACAGCCAGGGGAAATTTGATCTCTCTGCTAAAACCCTCTTGATACTGGCTCTTCCCTCTGATATAAGCTTGCATTTCTTTTAAATGATGTGTTGATTTTAAATTCATGAATCACTGTTTAAAGAAACGTCAAGAAGATCCCCGAGCCTTCCCTAGACAGAGGAAATGAACTTTGTGCCCACACATGTTAAGAGTAGGAACAAGAACCTGTCAGGAGACGTGCCTGTCCCGAGTTGACGGGAACCATGCTTTATAAGTAACAGCACAGTTGGATCTTGTGACGCAGGCCTGTATCCCAGCACTTGGGAGGCAGAGGCAGGAGTCCAGGTCATCTTTGGCTGCATGCTGAATTTGAGGCCAGTCTGGAGTATATGAGTAGTTACAAAAACCAAAATGAGTGTGTTTAGGTGTAGTTTTAATTTTTTTTTTTAATTTATTTATTTACTTAGAGATGGGGTTTCTCTACATATCCCTGACTGTCCTAGAACGCACAGATATCACCTGCTGGGATTAAAGGTGTGCACTACCACGCCTAGCTTATTTATTTATTTTTAGTGTTTTTTATTTCACAGGCCAGCAGACTGGCTAGAGGTTGGCTTGTATGGGAAGAACACCGGTTGGAGTTGCTAGGCATGAAGTTAGCAGTGGTTCTTTGTCAACCAGCTGTTGACAACCCTGGACAGTTCATGTGGCCTCTCAGTTTCCTATCCAGTGGAGGAGCAGCAGATGATCAGATTAATAGGATTCTGTTACCTCTAACTTTTATGGTTATAGAGTTTAAGTCCCAGACTCTCACGCCAGTTCTTTGAGATACTCAGAAAATTAGGGTTTTAGCCAGTCCACACCCGGGTGGATAATGTCTTCTTAAGTAGTCCCATGACCGCTGCAGACCAGTACGTCTCTAAGATGCTTCTGTCTCCACAGGTGACACACTCCTGCAGGCCTTGGACTTCCTGCCCTTGCTTATGCAGACAGTGGAGAAGGCGGCCTCCCAGAACACTCAGGTTCCCACGGTCACTGAAGGGGCCGCTGCGGCCTTGCTGCTCTCCAAGCTCTCTGTGGCTGACTCACAGGCCGGTAAGGGGCTGCATTCGTCCAGGGTGCCAGGTGACGGCACTTTGCAGAGTCTGTGGTGGGGTGTTGGATGTTTCGCATCAGCCTGTTTACTCCAGGGCTGCCTGTTACCTGTAGGGGAGCAGTTGAATAGATGTCAGGGTGACAACAGAGGGCAGCCAGGGCCTCTCACTCTCTTTGGTTCTGTTGCTTCAGTGCTGTGGGCTGGCCTTGTCTGTGATACTTGGACTGCTAGGTTGAGTGTTATGTGTGTGAGTGTTTTGCCTGCACGTATGGCCACACAGGTACTCAGTGCCACAGAGGTTAGAAGAGGGCATCAGATTTCCTGTACCTGGAGTTATAGACAGTGGTGACCTGCCATGTAGGTGCTAGGAACCTGGGTCTTCGGAAGAGGAGCTAGCACTCTTAACCACTGAGTCATTTTCTAGACTCTATGTCTTAATTACTTACATATTCATAGGATGTTCTAGTTCATTCTTACTGCTGGGCTAAACACTCTGACCGAAAGCATCTTGGGGAGAAAGGTTTATTTCAGCTACAATTCCAGGTTGTGCTGTGCCAGTGTGGGAGAGCTAAGGCAGGAACTTCACACAGCTGGTCACATCATCTCTGCATGCTGGGTGACATACTGTGTGTGCCATGTCACCTGTCAGCCGTGCGTGGAAATGATTAGAGACAGAGCCTTCCCCTTCTCCTCTGCCTGCTGGGGTTCACCCTGGCTTGGGTCCTCTGGCCTAGTCAGCTTAGTCACTGTGACAGACAGACCGCTTAGAAATCCAGCTAAGGATGGGAGATTGAGTGTGGCCCGTGGTCTCAGAGGTTCTAGTCACGTGGTGGGGCAGTTGTTTTTCTGCTACCCCTTGTGTTTGGGTCTGTGTCAGGCAGAGGGTGTGTGGCTGGGCGGAGCTGCTCCCCTCTTGGTGGCTGGGAAGCAAAGCAAAGACCCAGGTCTCAGCCTCTCTTTCCAGAGCATGCACCAGTGACTGACCCACTTCCCCCAGGCCCTGTCTCCTGAAGGTGGTGCCACCTGCCAGTGGTGCCATAAGCTGGGGGCCATATCTTAGCACACGGGCCTTTGGAGTGGGTGCCCAGCGTTAGCCTCTAGGGCCCCCCCCCTCACCTGACCCGGCTCCTTTGTTGAGAACTAGGCTTCTCTCTCTGCATGCTGCTACATCCACTGTATATGCCAAGGCCTTTGACGACCTTGGGTGGAGGGAGATAAGTGTGACCACAACCTCACTTCAGCACAGTTGAGGGTGCGCGCTCTGGAGTGGGAGTACAGAATGGATGTGTGTCATTTGAAGGAGGGTTGGTTGTTTGAGGGATGAGTGTTGGGAAAGGGTTCATGAAGGAGGAAGCAGTTGAATAGATCTCGGGGAGCCTGGAAGGATGTGACTCTCGTGAAGGAATGGCCACAGTTGGGGGAAGGCAGAAAGAGCTGCATTGTGTGAACCTCGGTTGTTCCGTCCCGGTTCTTGGGTAGTGGGAATTCCAGAGGAGAAGCCGCAGGCAGCAGAGAACCATATAGTTGTCCAGACCGCAAGTGAGGCCGAAGGACTGACGTTTGGTTTCAGAATAGGAGAACAGTGAGCTTAGGAATGGTCCTTCACAGAGTGTCTTTCCCAGGGCCTGCCCAGTAGCTTCAGCTCAGCAGGGCCATGCTGTGGGGCATGGTGCCCTGTGTCATGGGGTGACCTTTGGTTTCTTGCAGAGGCCAAACTGAACAACTTTTGGCAGCTAGTTGTGGATGAAAAGAAGCAGATTTTCACTTCTGAGAAGTTTCTGCTCCTGGCTTCAGAGGATGGTGAGTTTCTACGTCTTTGATAGGTCTTTGCGGGGGGACCTGTTCCTGAGCACCTGCTTGGCCAGCAGCTCGGTGAGTGCTCAGAACCGTGATCTGGCCAGCAGCTTGGCTGTTTCTGAATGAATTCGTTCCTGTGGGAGAGTCAGGCTCAGTAGGAAGGCAGACCTGGGAGGGCTGTAGAGACAGTCAGGGAGCTGTGATAGTCGCTGTAATTACAACTGAGTGGGTAATTGGTACTGTCTGGGCTCCCTCACACCGAGTGCTGGGGAGCTGTGGCAGCTCTACTCCCCCACCAGGCGACACAGAAACTACTGGTTTCTACCCTGGCAGAAAAGGAACAGTGATCTCCAAATGTATGTGCACAATTCTAGGTTGCCTCACAGGAGTCTGCTGCTAATTAGTGATTTGAAAAGTCTTTTGACTCACGAATCACAACATCCTATTAATGAGCTACAACTATTAGTCACTTTCTGGTTTAAATTTTTTTTTAGTTAGCTTTTGATTAGGAACGACACTCATAGTTCAGAGACAAGGTGGGAGGGGATCTTCATTGAAAACTACCTCCTGCTTTGACCTCTGGCCACTCAGTTCTGCTAGCCACCGACAGCCAGTTTTATCTGCTGCTTCTGTATCCTTGATATCATCCATATCCATCCCTTTTTTTGGGGGGGCGGGGGTTCGAGACAGGGTTTCTCTTTGTAGCTTTGCGCCTTTCCTGGAACTCACTCTATAGACCAGGCTGGCTTCGAACTCACAGAAATCCACCTGCCTCTGCCTCCTGAGTGCTGGGATTACAGGTGTGCGCCACCACCACCTGCTAGTAACTCTTAACAGTTAAAATCAGTGTTTACCTTCTTTACTTCAAAATATGTATAGGCATAATAGAGGATAAGAAATAAAAATGAACTGTAGCTTCATCTTACATCTAGTGTTAATCACATTTACATTTTGCTGTTAATTTTTTAGTTCATTCCAATCTTTTTGGGGTTAGGGAAGAATACATTTAGTTATTTAATTTTCTCTGCCTGCGTGCCTGCACACCTGCGCATCCCTGGAAGTTGGAGGCCGACTTTCAGGAGTGGGTTCTCTCCTTCCACCATGTGGGTTCCGGGGATTGAATTGAAGTCATCATGTTTAGTGGCAAGCTCCTTTACCCACTGAGCCAGCTCACTGGTCCCACTTAGTTGTTTCAAAAAGACTTACACTGGCCAGGCAGTGGTGGCTCATGTCTTTAATCCCACTTAAAGGGGGGAGTAGAGTCAGGTGGATCTGTGAGTTCTAGGCCAGCATGATGTACAGAGCGGATTTCAGGACAGCCAGGGCTACACAGAGAGATCTTGTCTGGAAAAAGAGGCTGGCACTGTTTCTCTCCCTTACAGCCCTGTGTACTGTGCTGCATCTGACCGAGAGGCTTTTCCTCGACCACCCGAATAGACTCACTAACAGCAAAGTTCAGTACGTGAGCCTCACTTCTCTTGGGCCAACAAAGCAGATGTTGGCCCAGCTTTGGGGAGTGGGTGTGAGGCAAGTCTGGCTGTGGGAAGCCCCATCCCCACCTCCGAGGCCCCCCGTGTCTGTGTTTGCAGGCAGTACTATCGGGTCCTGGTGGCGGTGCTTCTGAGCCGGACCTGGCACGTGCGCAGGCAGGCGCAGCAGACCGTTCGGAAGCTGCTCTCCTCTCTCGGGGGCGTGAAGCTGGCCAGTGGCCTGTTGGAGGAGCTGAAGACTGTCCTCAGTTCTCACAAGGTGAGAGGCCGGGCTCTGGAGCTACTCAGTCAACGCGCTTCTGCCCTGGGGTTTAGGCCGCTCCTGGCATGTCCTCTCGCTCAGACTGGGTGATTCCACCAGGCCTCGGTAACATCTTTGCCTTTTAGAGAGATTTCCTTTCCCGTTTCCATACCTTTGATGTAGTTCAGCCAAAATATTTTTGGATAGGAGTTTCTTTTTGATTGTTTTAAAACACTTAATTTTAAACATGCACTTATTCTCAAATTTGCTCTTTTCACGGTATCTTTGAAGGCAAGGAAGGCTTATAGCCCTTTTTTAACGAGTCTGAAACAGTTTTAATAACATGTATTGATGAAGGAGAGGTGGCCATGGCTACTATTCTAAAACACTTTTTAAAAAATTTTTTTTTTTTTTTTTTTTTTTGGTTTTTTCGAGACAGGGTTTCTCTGTGTAGCTTTGCGCCTTTCCTGGAGCTCACTTGGTAGCCCAGGCTGGCCTCGAACTCACAAAGATCCGCCTGCCTCTGCCTCCCGAGTGCTGGGATTAAAGGCGTGCGCCACCACGCCCGGCTAAAAAATTTTTATTTGGGGGGCGGGAGGGGGGGGAACAAGGGAATCCGTGGCTGATATGTAAAATTAAATTTAATAAATAAATTTTTAAAAAGTTTACACTTAAAAATAAATAAATAAATAAAAAATAAAAACCTTAAGGACACTCACAAAAAAAAAATTTATTCTTTTTTTTTTTTTTTGGGGGGGGGGGTTTCGAGACTGGTTTCTCTGTAGCTTTGGAGCCTGTCCTGGACTAGCTCTGTAGACCAGGCTGGCCTCGAATTCACAGAGATCCACCTACCTCTGCCTCCCGAGTGCTGGGATTACAGGCGTGCGCCACCACCGCCCGGCCAAAATTTTATTCTTTACATACATTATGTCCTGATCACAATTTCTCCTACCTCCCCTTTTCCCAGTTCCCACTACCACCCTTCTCCCCTAGATTTACTTCTCCATTTCCCTTAAAAAAAAAGAAAAGAAAAGGAAGAGTAGGCCTCCTAGGGATATCACCCGGACATGGCATAACAAATGCCATAAACAACAACAACAACCAAAAAACCCCACAAACCCTCGTATCATGGCTGGACAAGGCGACCCATTGGGAGCAAAGGGGACCTAAGTGTAGGCAAGAGTCAGGGGTCCCCCGACTCCTGCTGTCAGGTCCTCCAGGAGCACCAACTGTGCACCAGTATCTGTCGAGGCCCTTGCTTAGACCTCAGAGAGTTCGTGGTTGTGGCGTCAGTGTCTGAGCTCCAGGGGCCTTGCCTGGTTGAGTCTGTGGGCGGTGTTCTCACGGTGTCCTGGACCCCTTGGACTGCCTTCTTTTTTACCTAGCTCTCCAGGCTGTCTGGGTTCTCTCGGGCAACAGCAGGAAGAACCAGGAGTAGATGGTAGTGACCTGGACTGTTGAAGCGTTCTGGGTGCCAGGCTTCACCATTTTCCCTTAGCAGCGTGTGTGCCTGGTCTCCAGAACCAGGGTTCCGATTCTTTCTCACCCCTGGGCATATCTCACAGCCTGTGGATTCCAGGGCAGGAAGCGAGGCATCGGTTGCACTCCAGCAGGAGAGGCTCAGTGGCTCTGCATGCTCTCTTTGGGTGCTGCCCTGCCTAGGGCTCTGTGGGGACTCACCTGTTCTCTCTCTAAAGGTGCTGCCCATGGAGGCTCTTGTGACAGATGCTGGGGAGGTGACTGAAACGGGCAAGACCTATGTGCCTCCACGGGTCCTGCAGGAAGCTCTGTGTGTCATCTCTGGGGTGCCAGGGCTCAAGGGTGACATCTCCAGCACTGAGCAGCTGGCCCAGGAGATGCTGATCATCTCTCACCACCCGTCCTTAGGTCTGTGGCTGGGGTAGGAATGGAGCGGTGGGCGGCTCTTTGGGTCGGGTGATGGTGGTTCAGGCAGAAGCTTCAAGAAGCTTCTCTCCTTCAGTGGCGGTGCAGTCTGCACTCTGGCCAGCGCTTCTCACCAGGATGAAGATTGACCCTGAGGCCTTCATCACCAGGCACCTGGATCAGATCATCCCCAGAATCACTACCCAGAGTCCCCTGAACCAGGTAATGGGTCCATGAGCTGGGTTTGTACTTCCATCAGGGCCAGGGGACTCCTGGGGTACAAGAAGTGAGGGCTCACAGAAACAGGAAGAATGGTGACGTATAGGCCTGGCCCCTTGATTGTAAGTGACAGAAATGCAGACTGTTGGAGCACAAAAAGGGCCTCATTTACAGACGGTGTTCAGGATGTGAGTAGCTTGGGATGGTGTTTCCAAGGCTCAGCTGGTGTCCTTAGGACAGTAGAGGTGGTTTCTGTACTTCCTCCGTCAAGAAACCTATCGGTTCTCTGAGTCCCTTCTCTCTGCTTTCCAACATGTGAGCTGCATTCTCAGGTTTCTGGTAAGAAAGGGTTTCAGGCTCACACCTCGTCCTCCCACCAGCTCCAATGGGAAAGCCCACACTTTCCAGTACTGGCAGCTGGCATGGGGGCTCATTGCCCCGACTGACTAGGGTTACACGCCTGCCTTTGGACATGGTGAGGCCGCTGCCCTGGGCCAGGGTTGAGAGTGGAGTGTGCACTCCACATCAGTGATGAGGCCGAGCCAGGGTTGAGAGTGGAGTGTGCACTCCACATCAGCGATGATGGCAGAGCCAGGGCTTGTCTACCAAGGCAGGCTCAGACTACGTCGAGCCGCGCCAGTCGGTGGCATTACTAAAGCACAAGGCAGAAAGGGGAGCCGATTGCAGGGCTCCCTTGGGTGTGGCAGAACCCTGTTCTGGGTGTAGACTGACTGTGTCTGTTTGTCTGGCAGTCTTCCATGAACGCCATGGCCTCCCTTTCCGTCCTGTCCCCTGACCGAGTCCTCCCTCAGCTCATCAGCACTATCACCGCCACTGTGCAGAATCCTGCACTGTGCCTCGTGACTCGGGAGGAGTTTGCCATCATGCAGACCCCTGCTGGAGAGCTGTTTGATAAGTCCATCCTCCAGAGGTGAGGCTCAGTGGCTCCCTTGTTACTCCGGTACCTCTCCACCCCAGCTCTGGCTGTCATGCTGATTTGATGATGATCTTCATGGGGTCATTGTGAGGAGCGAATAAAACAACCTGTCTGTCCATGGCAGAAGTAGCTGCTTGTATTCCAAGACTGGTGCTTAGGCCTTAGATATTGGCGAATCTGGATCTAGTACTACCCGGGTACATAGGACTCAAGCTACCTGGGAGCTGGGTGTGGCGGTGCGTGCCCGAATCCCACACTTTGCAGGCTGAGGTGCAGGGATTGTAAATTGGGGGCCAGCCAGGACTATGTAGAGGCCCTGCCTCCATTGCAACAGGGTCTCAAAAACAAAAAAGGAAGCGAGGAGATGGACCTAAGTGAAGTGCTTGCTGGCCAGCTGGCCTTGTCAAACTGTCCGCTGCATATAGGTTCAGTGAGATACCTTGTCTGAAAAGATGCCATGGAGAGTGATAGAGGGAGACACTGGAAATTAACCTCCGGCCTCCACGTACACTTGTGAGCACATGCATGCATGCATGTGCTCACGCAGACACACACAGAGGAAAAACAGATATTAAGGTTTGCCGGCTGGGCTGGGTGGCTGTCATGAGGCTGAGGAATCGGCCCTTTTGAAGCCGGATAACTGCTTCCCCTGTACTTCAGTGCCCAGCAGGACAGCATCAAAAAGGCCAACATGAAGCGAGAGAACAAAGCCTACTCCTTTAAGGAGCAGATGATTGAGCTGGAGCTGAAGGAGGTGAGGCGCGCCGCCCCCGCCCCAGCTTGGCACTCGAGGCCATTGGCTCTTTGTGCTGTGTTCTGTCCCCTGATTTGTCCCTGGTCCTCTCCAACACTTCTTACTGTTCCTCTGTGGCTTCCTCTGCCCCGACTTGAGGGAAACTGGGTTCTCACCAGACGCTGCTGGTCTGTCTTGCCTGCCCTCGCGTTCTAAAGACAGGCCTGTCTTGATTCCTTATAGCAAGTGCAGGGCCTGCTGCTGTGGAGCCTAAGGCACCCTGAGGTGACTGACAGAGTCAGCTCTGGAGAGCTGGTTCTGACAGAGCTCCTGCCTGCGTCAGCCCACGCTCTCCCTCCGTCTTGCCCAGCTCATCACTTGCCCTTCCCAGAAAAGTGACCCCCTGCCCGTCTGCCCCAGTGTGCTTCACTCTCTTCCTGGCTTGTAGATTTTAGAACATTCCTCGCACTCCGCAGTCATTTTATGTGTTTGTTTCCTGTTTATTGTCTAACTTGACCTGCTAGATTGTGAGCTCTGTGAGGGGAGAGATTTTATTTTCTCCCTGGTGTCTCTAGCACCTCAAACAGTTCCTGGCATGATGTAGATGCTCAGTAAATACTTTGAAAGACTAAGGGATCTCTCTGCCCCCTAAGTAGCCTCTGTCTTGTAAGAGCCTTGGGTGGGTCTGAGGGCAGGCTGATCTGAAGTCATGTGGCCACCCGAATGCCCCTTGGAGATCATTGAGGGCCCTGTTATTTCTGTGACATTTCTCTCCTCCTCTTTTAAAGCTGAGAATCCCTTCTCAAGTTGGCTTTCTTGTTACTGTGTCCGTTCTGTAGCCGTTCAGTGGCCGTGACCTTTATAGGGGTGGAGGATAGGGGTGGAGGAGGGCCCATGCTGGGCTTGGGCTCTGGTCCTAGCCCTGAGGCTGGCCTGGAGTTCTTGGTGGAAGCAAGCTAGCTTCCCTGGGGTACTGGGAGACAGCTCTGTGCTGTGACAGAGCTGGCTTCTGACGGCCCTCAGGAGATAAAGAGGAAGAAAGGCATCAAAGAGGAGGTGCAGCTGACCAGCAAGCAGAAGGAGATGCTGCAGGCCCAGACGGACAAGGAGGCGCAGATCCGGAGGCGGATGCAGGAGGTGAGGAGGAGGCTTGCGGCCCAGCCCTGCTCGCCGCTGTCTCCCACTGGGCTCCGCTGACCCTCCTGGCCCCTCTGCTTGCAGCTGGATGGGGAGCTAGAGGCGGCACTTGGACTGCTAGACGCCATCGTGACCAGGAACCCGCGTGGCCTGACCCAGTACATCCCTGTTCTGGTTGATGCCTTCCTGCCCTTGCTGAAATCTCCCCTGGCCGCTCCCAGGGTCAAAGGCCCCTTCCTGTCCTTGGCTGCCTGTGTCATGCCCCCAAGACTCAAGGCCTTGGGTTAGTCCTTATTTGCTGGCTCTGTGGTTATCTCTGGGATGTTTGGGAAGCGGGCTGCAGGTGCCTGTGGGTGTTGTGAGGAGGCGTGTGGTGGCCTAAGCTGCTGAATTTTGTTTCCACATGCAAGCAGCCTGTGGAGCCTCAAACTGGATGTGCTCAAGAGCAGTGAAGTGTCTCCTCTTGCCTCCATTTTGCACTCTCTCTGCCTTCTGAGGAACAGGCTTTACATGCTGTTAGCATCTCACCTATCTGTAGTAGCTTTGGCTTAGTGCTGGAGACCATATCTAGGGCCTCGTGTGTGCTAGGCAAGCGCTCTGGTGACTGAGCCACACCCCAGCCCTCTGTTGTGGGCATGCTCCACAAAGTCAGGTTCAGGGTAGGGAGAGGCCTGGTGTGCTGTGGCTGGGCCTTGTGCTCAGAGCTCACAGGCAGCATGTGTCAGTGGTGTGGCCAGAGATCTCTGACCCTTAGCTCTCCGTTAGCGCTGGAGAAACACTAGCCAAGCAGGAGGGCTGGGAGTTACGATGGTCTTACTCTCGTGAGTCATTGGTAACTTTAAGCAGACTTTCTTCCTAGCCTAAAGGGAATGTTCTCAGGATGGGGGCTGGAGCCTGCAAGCTGTTCTGAGAAGAAATGTCAGTTGGTGCATGTGGAACCTGCCAGAAGGATTAGTAGCTGCCTGAGGGCGGAACTATGTAGCTAGAGCTTTACTGTGGGCTCAGTGACTCTTGGGCAGCACGTGCCCCTCAGCACACTGACTTCTTTAGTGTCAAAAGTATCAGCTCTGCCAGACATGGTATTGCATGCCTGTAATCCCAAAACTTGGGAGGTAGAGGGAGGAGGATCCTGAGTTTTAGGCTAGCCTGGGCTACGTACTGACACCATGTCCCCAAACAAACATCGCCCCCCAAAAATCAAAGGGGCAGCGGCTGTTGCCGTCCTCTCTTCTTCTGATACACCTGCAGAGCAGCAGCGGGCGTAGGAGGAGGCAGGGGCGGGCGGAGGAGGCTGGCTGCCTCTGCCCCCATGCTGCCTTTGCCTGTGGTCATTTGCTGCCTGTCTCTCTTCTCCCAGGCACCTTGGTGAGTCATGTGACGCTGCGCCTGCTGAAGCCAGAGTGTTCTCTGGATAAGTCCTGGTGCCAAGAGGAGCTCTCCGTGGCTGTGAGGAGGGCAGTGTCGCTGCTGCACACCCACACCATCGCCAGCAGGGTGGGCAAGGGTGAGCCAGGTAAGGGGAAGTGGGAGCTGGCGTGGGAGCAAGGCAGGAGCCACAGCGTCCCTGGCTTCCTGTGCCTTTGGTGTCGGGAGAGTCCTCCCTCCCTGGCCTGGGTTTTCCTTGTTTGCTTCTGTTCAGTCTCACCTTCTGGAACTGGGCCGCTCTGTAGGTAGAAGCGGGGCTGGTTTAGCCCCGGCCGTTGTACCTGGCACTGTGCTTGGTGTCAGGCTTCCGGGTCTTCCCCGCCGTGGTCTACACGGTCGCCCAGCTTCTGTCTGCTCTGCTGTTCTCACAGACGCCGCACCCCTGTCCGCACCGGCCTTCTCCTTGGTCTTCCCGATGTTAAAGATGGTGCTCACTGAGATGCCCTACCACAGTGAGGAGGAGGAGGAGCAGATGGCCCAGATCCTTCAGATCCTCACTGTCCACGCGCAGCTGAGGGCTTCCCCTGACACCCCACCCGAGCAAGTGGACGAGGTTGGCAGGCTCTCTTGTCCCGTGGTCTGAGGGGTCTGGGGTGGCAAAGGCTCCCTTCCTTGAGTTTTGTTGTCTTGTCCGTAGCCGCAGCCCACATAACAGACAACGGCTCTTTAATATAAAAGGGGCCACGCTGCTGCTTTCCTAAGTCTGCCTCCGTGTTGGCGTGTTCTGATTACCGTTGCTTGAGGTCCTGTGCTGTGCATGACTGCCGTATTGAACTTACTGCCTGTTCATGGCTGTTTCAGCACTGTAGCTTCCCTTAATCTGAATGGCTCTGTTTGTGTTTGCGTGTCTCTGGCATATCTGTAGCACTGCTGGTTTTAAGTTGCTAGGTTACATGATGTGTACTGAGCTAGCTTCTCACTAAGAGTTCTCTTTTTTTCAACGCTAACAAGCTTTGTGTGAGTCTTGGTGTGAGTCTCACTGTGTAGCCCTGGCTGGCCTCGAACTCACAGAGGACCTCCTATCTCTGCCTCGAAGCACTGGGTAAAGGTGTGCATCACCACACCCAGTCGAGTGATGGATTTTGTTTGGCATTTCTTTCTTTCTTGTACAACTGAGTGTTTCCTCTTAGGCTCACGGTTCATCAGTGTTTCACTCGGGGAGTGTCAACAAGCTTCAGAGCCTGTGATAGTCTGGGTTAGCACTTGCGGGCTTGGTTGTAAATAAACCTAATGACGTTTCTGCAGTGACTGAGTCAGTGCTGTGACCCAGGATATCCTCACGTAGGTGAGGGAATGCAGTTGACTGGATGCCTGGCATGGATCTAGACCTTTCCTACTTTATCATCCTAACTGTTCTCCTCTTCCCTCCCAGAACGGCCCAGAGTTGCTGCCTCGAGTGGCCATGCTGCGCCTGCTGACGTGGGTGATCGGGACAGGCTCTCCTCGCCTGCAGGTGATTTCCAGTTGGCCTGTGCTGTGGTTTTTGTGTGACTCTGACCTCAGGGATGAGTAGTCGAGACCTAGTTCTCTCTCGGCCCTCTTGTGTAGAAGGGATGCCACTGCCTGGCTTGACTGTGGGTCTTAGCCCTAGAGCCGCGATGGGTGGGTTTTCTAAGCCCAGCTGTTGGGCCGCCTTGGTGTAAATGAGCTGCCGAACTGAACCAGTGTGTCGCTGTCGTCCGCAGGTTCTAGCCTCGGACACCCTGACCACCCTGTGTGCCAGCAGCAGTGGCGAGGACGGCTGCGCCTTCGCGGAGCAGGAGGAGGTGGACGTGCTGCTCTCTGCCTTGCAGTCCCCATGTACCAGCGTGCGGGAGACCGCGCTCCGGGTGCGTCTGTGCTTTCCTGTTACTCTGGGCGAGTGTTGGAGCTGCGTGAGGAACGCCGGGCAGGACGTCTCTTACCTCAGACGGGGCTAGGAGGCAAAGAGGAGAGGAGATCATGGGTGGGTGAGGGTCCTTCTAAGCCTGTCATGATGTAGCACTGTCCATTTTTCTCTACCGAGGAAGACTTTCTTTAATGGTCAGTCTGAGTTGTGGCTCCTGATGCAGTTCCATATGGTTGGTCTTTTTATTTTTCTTCTGTGTACTGATAAAATATGCTGACAAAAGCAACTTTAGCGATCAAAGGTTTCTGTAGTTCATAGTTCCAGGTTGTGATCCATGTGGTTAGGAAAGGAACCAGGACCTTGAAGCAGTGGACATATAACATTTGCAGTCAGAAAAAAAGAGTAGTGGATACATGCTTGTCTGTGCTCAGCCTGCTTCCTCCAGTCCTCTAGGACTCCCTACCTAGGGAATGGTGCCACCCACAGTGGGTACGTCTTCCACATCAGTGAACATAATAATCAAGATCATCCCCCATTGGCATGCCCAGAGGCCCATGTTCCAGGAGATTCTCGAGTCTGTGAAGTTGACAATTAACAATAACCATCCCCTGACCTAACTCACAGGATTATGGCATTGATTCAGCTGTATGCCTCTGTTTAGCGTTTCTGGATGGCTTTTAGATTGTGGTTCCCAAATGCTAGGTCCCCCTACTGTGGGAAAAAATGATGGCAGTATGCTTTTTGTTTGTTTGTTTTTTTGTTTAATTCATTTAACAAGCACCTTTTGAGGTCTTGTCAGCCATGTTTAGAGTTAAATTGGTAATTTTTACTTTAAAAAAATTCTTAAGCTTTGGTGCACACCTTTAATCCCAGCATTTGGGGCCAGAGGCAGGCAGATCTCTGAGTTCAAGGCCAGCCTGGTCTACATAGTGAGTTCCAGGACAGCCAGGGCTACATAAAGAAAACTTGTCTTAAAAACAAAACAAAAACTTTTACCACCATGCATCATCATTTCACAAAAGAAAAAAAGCTGGGTTGAGGGCCGTGATGTATCCTCTGAACTACTGAGCTATAACCCTAGATCCCCCCCCCAAAAAAAACTATTTGAGGGGTCTGAGCAGGTCACCAGGCGAGCTGATTCCCAGCACTTCTAGCCCAGCTCTGTCCAACACCTAACTGTAAGTTAGGCCAACACTAAGCTTAGTGTTTGCGGTCTGGCTGCCATGCCTGCCTGACTTGCGGTTACTTTTAGTTGATTTTCCTTTAAAGCCACACGCAGCTAATGGTTGTATTTAGGACAGCAGAAGTGAGGAGATGTCAAGTCTCATAGTCCGATCCCTCCTCCTCCTCCCAGGGGCTGATGGAACTCCAGCTGGTATTGCCAGCACCTGACACTGATGAAAAGAACGGCCTGAACCTGCTGCGAAGACTCTGGGTCGTTAAGTTTGACAAGGATGATGAGATCCGCAAGCTGGCTGAGAGGTCAGAGTCCTTCCAGCAGGGTTTGCCGGGGAACGCGCTTCAGGCCTTTGCTTGACCAGTCTTAAACTTTGGTCTGCTGCAGGCTCTGGTCCACCATGGGCCTCGATCTACAATCAGATCTCTGTTCTTTGCTGATCGATGATGTGATTTACCATGAGGCAGCCGTGAGGCAGGCTGGGGCTGAGGCCCTTTCCCAGGCGGTGGCACGGTACCAGCGGCAGGCGGCAGAGGTCATGGGCAGGCTCATGGAGATCTACCAGGAGAAGCTCTATGTGAGTGACCTGGCAGCTGCTGTGGTCTGGGGCTGGGGAAGTGCGTGGATGTGCTCTGCTCAGCCTGTGTTATGGTTCAGGGGTCCGGGCCATTGTCTGATGCCCCGGGGCAAGGGACAGCACTGAGCACAGCCTCTTGTCTGTTGCAGCGGCCGCCCCCAGTGCTGGATGCTTTGGGACGAGTGATTTCAGAGTCCCCCCCAGACCAGTGGGAAGCCAGGTAAAGCCCGGTTTTGATCTTGTTGCCAAGCTTTCTGAGACACACTAGCTGGACTGGGGTGGGTGCTGCAAGGGATAGCATGTGCTGATGCTGAAGTAGAAGGGAAGTCGGGCCGCCTGGGTCAGAGAGACCTGCATCAGTGCTGGCTCCTGTCTACCAGCTCTGCATCTTTGGACACTGTCCCCTCGTCTGTGTGAGGACACACTGCTCGAACCTCCCTGGAAAGGCACTAGTCCTAGCCCATTAGCAGTGTGCAGTGCTCTCAGCAGACGTCGGCTCATTCTCTCAGCCTGTGAAGTAGTAGGTGGAGGGTAGGTAAGTGTCCAGGAGCAAATATGACCTGGGAAGACACTTGTCACCCACAGTGGGCTTTCATGAAACAGTAGGGCTAGCTTCCTGAATGGCTGGCCACACTGTGTTAGGGTTACTGTTGCTGTGATGAAACGCCATGACCAAAGCAAGTTGGGTAGGAAAGGGTTTATTCGGCCTACACTTCCACAGCACAGTTCATCATCAGAGGAAGTCAGGGCAGGAACCTGGAGGCAGGGGCTGATGCAGAGGCCATGGAGAGGTGCTGCTGACTGGCTTGTTCCCCATGGCTTGCTCAGCCTGCTTTCTTATAGAACCCAGGACCACCAGCCCAGGGATGGCCCCACCCATAATTAGGTGGGCCCTCTACCATGAACCCTAAAGAAAGTGCCTACACCCAATCCTCTGGAGACATTTTCTCAATTGAAGTTTCCTCCTCTCCGGTGACTCTAGCCATGTCCAGCTGACGTAACCAGCCAGCACACCCGCATTCTCCACTCTCTGGCTGTGCGCTAGTACGGGGTGTTGTGTGGGGCCATCGTGCTTTATTTCCTTTTCATTCGAGACAGTCGGCTCGGAATAAGAATGTCTTGTCTCTGATTGAGGAGAGTAATTCCACCTTGCCTTTGTTCCCGACCAAGGGCTGTTGCATCGGTTTCTTTTATCAAGGTCTCTCCTCTTCAGCCTGTCTCACAGATAGGAGGTGTACATCTCCTCCCATAGTCGGAAATAGGCAGAATGGGTCCTTGTTACATCCTGCAGGAGGTAACCTCGGGCCAGTGGCTGGTCTCCGTTTCACAAGCGGCTTGTTCAGAGCACTGGGCAGTCGCCTCGTGGCTGCACGCCGCGCCCTGCCGCGCCCTGCCGCCCCAGAGCTGTTTGCTGTTGTCCTCCTCTGTGTGGGATCCCTTGACTGGCCCTCGCCACCTACAAGCTCCCATTTCTTTCCTAGGTGTGGTCTAGCCTTGGCCCTGAACAAGCTCTCACAGTATTTGGATAGCTCTCAGGTGAAGCCACTCTTTCAGTTTTTTGTCCCTGATGCCCTCAATGACCGAAACCCAGATGTCCGGAAGTGCATGTTAGATGCAGCGCTCGCAACACTCAATGCCCATGGGAAGGTGAGCAGTTTGAGCAGCTGGGGGCGGGGAGCTGGTGAGACTGAGAAGAGAAGCGAGTGCCAGAAACCCTGACAGGGCACCAGCACCTGGTGAGAAATTTCATTTGTGTCAGAAAGACTGAGAGGATGCAATCCTTAGGGGTCTGCTGCAGGCCTGCTGGAAGCTGGAAAACCTGCCGGCATTGCCAGCCCCAGAGGCAAAGCCTGTTGCTTGCCTCAGCCTGTGGGCTGACCTGTGGCTCTGGGGTCTGGCCTTTTCAGGAGAATGTCAACTCCCTGCTGCCGGTGTTTGAGGAGTTCTTGAAGGATGCACCCAATGATGCCAGCTATGACGCCGTGCGGCAGAGTGTGGTGGTCCTGATGGGTTCTTTGGCCAAGCACCTGGACAAGAGTGACCCCAAAGTAAAACCCATCGTTGCCAAGCTCATTGCTGCCCTCTCTACACCTTCTCAGCAGGTACTTCCCACCGTGGGGCTGTGAGTCCCCGGGGAGGGCTCATTGTGGATGGGCTGTGGGACGCCGGCAGCCATCTCCTCTCCAGGAAGAACCTAGGCGGTTCATTTTCTCCTACTCATTTGCTAGAGGTTTGTCTTTGGTGTGTGCGTGCGTGTGCATGATTGTGTGTTTAGAGTAAATCTTGCACTGAAGACACAAAGATAAAAAAGAAAAACAACCCAGCTGTACTATGGTGGCGCACACCTTTAATCCCAGCACTGGGGAGGCAGAGGCAGAGGCAGAGGCAGGTGGATCTCTGTGAGTTCCAGGCAGCCTGGTCCAGACCTAGAACTCACTGCCTGCCTCTGCCTCCCGAGTGCTGGGATCAAAGGCATGTGCCACCACCGCCCAGCTTTACAACCCCTTTTTATCACAGACATTTTTACTCAATGCTGGGTATTTGTGTATGAAAAATAGACATGCAAATTGAATGTCAGTGGTAATAAACCATAACATTTTCCAAACAACTCTTTGGTATACCATGATTTTTATCATTTACTAAAGATGAGAACAGATTTTGTACTAAAGAGGATTCACTTGCTTATTTTTATATAAACAAATTTTGCCTACATGTTTGGTACTACTTAGGATGTAGAACTTCAATTTGAGTTAATTTTTGTTTTATAATCAGTGCTGAGATTGCCACTCTGCATAAACACATGATAGAAAGTGGTAGGCATATGTAACATTGTACTTACTAATTTATGTGGGAGGAGGCACCTGCCGCAGTGTGAGTGTGGAGGTCAGAGAACAACTTGAGGAGCAGCTTTCTCTCAACTGTGGGGTCCCCAGGATGGAACTCGGGTCATCATGCCTGGTGGCAGTGCTGGTCTACTTGGCTGAGCCGTCTCCATGGCCCTTCTCTTTTAGATGTTTCTTTAAGGCTATTTCAGAAAGTGTGGGAAATTCTGTTTTAATGTCAAGTCAAAGTTTATAGAATAACTTTTTATAAAGCTTGGGTCATCAACTCAATCAATTTTTATTTTATTTATTTGTTTCTTTATGAAGGCTGGACTGAAACTTACTAGTCCAGGCTGGTCTTGAACTCACATAGATCTACCTGCTTTTGCCTCCTAAGTGCTAGGATGAAAGGCATGTGCCACCACTCCCAGCTAACTCCAATAGTTTTTAAAAAATTAGGCCTTCTAACACAGTGTGATCCAGAGCTCTAGCAGTTTGACACTTACTCACTGAGGAATGATGAGAGGAACATGCTACAAGTCTGTTTTCTGTAATTGAGCCACGGTGCTTCTCTGAGCGCAGAAAACCTCATAGGCACAGTTAGACACCGCCATTGCCGACACACGGTCATCTCAGTGGGAGCTGAGGGGCTGCGGCAGGGCTCACTGCGGTCGGGTGGTGTGACAGCACTCTCGGGACAGTGCGGTTGTGTGTTCAGAACCGAGGCTGCAGTGAGGTCTCTCTAGGCGACAAGCATGAGCATTGCCAGAGAGTCTTCCGGGTTTGATTTTGAATTAATTCTGGCCGTTGTCCATTCAGAAATCCTTACTGTTTCCTAGTTTCTCACAGTCCCTACATTGATTTATGATGCAGCCCCACATGGCGGGGTTGTGAGCCGCAGTTTAAGAAGCTGTGGTTCAGACGAGAAGCAGCACTGTGGGGCGGCTGCTCTTGTCACTCGCCGACTGCAGTGCGTGCCCTGGGATGCATGTGTCATGAGTCTGTAGGGAGCACTGCTTCTCTGATGCTTAGCCACGAAGCAGTGGCTAAGGCTGGGTGGGAGACTGCGCTGTGCAGGCCACCAGCAACAGCCGCCACTCAGCTGCCTGCGCTCATGAGACGGCCCCTCCCACAGGTCCAGGAGTCTGTTGCCAGCTGCTTGCCACCTCTGGTACCTGCCGTCAAGGAGGATGCTGGGGGCATGATTCAGCGGCTCATGCAGCAGCTGCTGGAGTCAGACAAGTATGCCGAACGCAAAGGGGCTGCCTACGGGCTGGCGGGCCTGGTGAAAGGCCTGGGCATCCTCTCCCTGAAGCAGCAGGAAATGATGGCTGCGCTCACCGATGCCATCCAGGACAAGAAGAATTTCCGAAGGCGAGAGGGTGGGTGTCCCGGAGCTCGGTGCTGACAGCCCAGGAAGTTGGGCCCACACTGCGGAGGAAGGGAGGCGGGACCGAGTGACCCATCCCAGCCCTGTCTGTCAGGGGTTGCCTGCGCTTTCCCCTTTTTCTTTCTTGCACTCCTGGGGGCTGAACCCCAGGCCTCACCCATGCTAGACAGGCTGCTCTACTGCTGAGCTCCATTCCAGCCCTTACTGCAATATTTCAAGGGAAGGGTCTCTTAAGTTGCCAGGCATAACCTACAACTTGGTGGTCCTCCTGCCTCAGGCTCCAGAGTGCTAGGATTTTAGGCTTGTCTCCCTGCCTGCTTTCTGACTTGTAATAGAGCACTGTAGCTGAACGAAGCTTGGCCTTTCTAGTTGTTGGCACCAGGAAGTGTTAGAAACTCCCTGCCTGTCACCCTCGGCCACACCCCTGCCCTGAGTGCTGAGACGGGCTGCTGGGCTTCGGTCCTGTAGCCGCCACAGCCCGAGGAGGTGCCGGGTGCTGGCCCTCGGGCTCCCAGCACTGTGTCCTCCTCTCCCCCAGGAGCGCTGTTTGCCTTCGAGATGCTCTGCACCATGCTGGGGAAGCTCTTCGAGCCCTACGTGGTCCACGTGCTGCCCCATCTGCTGCTGTGCTTTGGGGATGGGAACCAGTACGTACGGGAGGTAAGTCCGGGACTGCGCCCAGGCGGGCTGGGTCAGGGAGGTGTCTAGGGCGGGTCCCAGCCCCCACTGCCAGAGGCCCTTCAGCTTGTACCTGGCACACTGGTTACTGCTACGGATCTCTCTGTTTGCCTTACACACTGAAGACTTGATTTGTGTGTGCGTGTGTGTTACGTATTTGTCTGTGAGCATGTCCATGTGTGGACTGGGAGCTAGAAGAGGATGTCATATGTCCTCTCTTTCCTCTGTATCATTCACCTATTTTGAGGTAGGCCTTTCCCTGAACTGGGACCTCACATTTTCTTAGCTGGGCTGGAAGCAGGAAAGGCCCAGCAATCCTGTCTCTGACTCTTTCAGGGCTGTGCATATGTGTGAAGTGCCTGGCTACTGGGTGGTACTAGAATCCTAGCTCTGGTCCTCAGATTGCTAAACAAATTGCTCTCTTTTGTTTCCATTCCAGATAGGGTCTCTCTATGTAGCTTTGGCTGTCATGGAATTCAGTTTGTAGACTAGACTGGCCTCAAACTCAGAGATCTGCCTGCCCCTGCCTCCCAAGTCTTGGGATTGAAGTTGTGTGCCACCACTGCCTGTCCCAAGCAAATTGCTCTTATCTGCTGAGCCATCTCTCCAGCTCCTAGTACAGAAGCTTTTTAAGATGTGTTTTGGCTGTTCCGCTGGACCTGGGCACAGGGTCTGACACAACCGCAGTCCTGGTCAGTGTAGGGACACTAGGGTGAGTGTCAGGCCTCAGTGCTTGCCCAGGCAAGGAGGCCCCTGAATGTCTTTTCTCCTCCCTTGAGGCTGCAGATGATTGTGCCAAAGCTGTGATGAGCAACTTGAGTGCTCATGGCGTGAAGTTGGTGCTCCCGTCCTTGTTAGCTGCCTTGGAGGAGGAATCCTGGCGGACGAAAGCTGGTGAGGCCACCCCCTGTGTGTCTGTCTCAGCTTCCTGCTCCGGAAATGACCCTCAGCAGGGAGGGATGTAGGTCGTCACAGCTCTTGTTGTGGACATGGCAGAGTAGCTCGTTTACACTGTCATGCAGAAGCCGCAGCTCTGAGGAAATCCTGGTCTTGAAAGCTGTAATCTGGAACCTTCTAAAACAAGCAGACTAAAACCATTCTGGTTGGGAGGGTCAGGGCCTGGGACCTTCCTGCATGGCCTCCCTTCTGTTCCTTCAGGCTTTGCCTTTCAGTTTGAAACAGCACAAATATG
This sequence comes from Peromyscus maniculatus bairdii, assembly GCF_049852395.1. NCBI lineage: Eukaryota > Metazoa > Chordata > Mammalia > Rodentia > Cricetidae > Peromyscus > Peromyscus maniculatus. The sequence goes on from NC_134874.1 coordinate 7,013,230, forward strand.
AGATGAAGAAACTGAGGCCAGAGAAATCTAGTGATTAACCCTTGGAACACCCACAGGACTAAACTAGGTCTCCCTGCTGTCCTAGTTAGATCTCTACTGCCGTGGTAAACAGCATGACCAAAAGAAATTTGGGATTATAGTCCATCAGGAAGGAAGGGAAGTCAGGGCAGGATCCTGGAGGCAGGAGCTGATGCAGAGACCATGGAGGAGAGCTGCTTACTGGCTTGTTCCTCATGGCTTGTTCAGCCTGCTTTCTTGTAGAACCCAGGACCACCAACCAGCCCAGGACATGGCCCCACCCACCACGATCTGGGCCTCCTATGTCAATCACTAATTAAGAAAATGCACTAAGACTTGCCTATGGGCAAATTTTATGAAGCATTTTCTCAATTGAGATTCCCTTTTACCAAATGACTTAACTTGTGCCTACTTGACAATAAACTAGCCAGGACACCCATCCTGGTGTCGTCTCTTTCCCTCTTCTGCCTGCTCCTCACCTGGAGTCCCACAGTGCAGTGGGCCTCTTTCCAGGGACTGACGAGTCTGCAGGGAGGCAAGCTGGGTGTCCCTCCCCCTATAGCCAGCACAGTGTCTTGCTGGCCGGGCTGAGTGGCTCAGTGCTGGACACGTGTCTTCTGTCTGCAGGGTCAGTAGAGCTCCTCGGGGCAATGGCGTACTGTGCTCCTAAGCAGCTGTCATCCTGCCTGCCCAACATTGTGCCCAAGCTCACAGAGGTGCTGACGGACTCCCACGTCAAAGTGCAGAAGGCGGGACAGCAAGCCCTCAGGCAGATTGGCTCTGTCATCAGGAACCCGGAGATCCTGGGTATGCTTTCCCGTGGGGCACTTACTCCGGCTGCACCCCTTACCTTCTCCTTACGTTCTAGGGGGTGTCCGCTGAGACGGCTGCCCTCTGAGGACAAATATGTCCGTGTTGAAGTAACCTTACTGCTGGGAAGCCCTTCCTTTCCTCAGACTACAGAGTTGAAGGGACGTCGGAAGCAGGCAGTTCTCCCACTGTCTGGAGCCGACGTCGTTGGCTTCCTAGATAGGGGCACCGAGTCACTGGCTCAGGAGCAGCTGGGCTCTGAGCCCCTGTGCAGGTGGCTGAGCCGTGAGGTCTGCAGACTCCTTGGCAGCCTGCAGCACACCAGCACCATCTGAAACCCTGAGTTCTTTGGAATTGTCCTCACCAGGCAAAAGTATTAGCCTTGTTCTTTTTTTTCAATTAAAGGAATTTGTAATATTTTTTAGTGTTGTATGTATGTATATAGGCACAAGTGTACATTGGCACGTGTGGAAATTAACTGTCGTTAATGAGAATTGTTTTCCTCCATGGTTTCACCGTGTGCATCCTGCGTATTGAGCTCCATTCAGGCTGGGTAGCAAGTGCCTTTACTGACAGCCATCTCGCTGGCCCAGATGTATCCTATAGTGTGAGTTTGGGTCTCTGGCATAGGCTGGCCTGTGTGTGCAGACTAGCATCCTCGGAGGAGTTTGAACTTCTGATCCTCCTGCGTCTGTCGCCCAAGTCCTGGGATCATAGGAGTTTTCACCACACCTAGTTTAGGCAGCGCTGAGCACTAGTCCAGGGTTTTGTCCATGCTAAGCATGGGCTCTACCAACTGAGCTATGTCCCAGCCCGTAGTGTGGTTCTTTTCTGAGGGCTGGCGACAAATCCAGCCGCCACCTTGACTGGCGTTATCACTTGTGTCATTTTAAGCTTTAACTCTGAGCATGGGTGTGGGGACATAGAATGGAGCCATCAAATGACTAGACATGTATGTTTCATTAGGAAGTGAACTGATTTGTGGGCGAGCGCATGCGTGTGTTGGGGGTGGAACCCAGGGCCTTGCCCATCCTGGATGAGTGGTCTACCACTGAGCTGTGTTCCCAGTTGCTGGTTTTGTTTTGTTTTGAGACAGGGTCACTATGTAGCCCAGGATGGCCTCCTGCTGCCTCTAGCCCACAAGTATTAGGGTGACAAGTGTGTGCCACATGCCTAGCTCTATCTTCCAGATTCATCTGTATTATTATTATTATTATTATTATTATTATTATTATTATTATTTGGTTTTTTTGAAACAGGGTTTCTCTGAAACAGTCCTGGCTGTCCTAGAACTCACTCTATAGACCAGGCTCGCCTCGAACTCACAGAGATCCTCCTGCCTCTGCCTCCTGACTGCTGGGATTAAAGACGTGCGCCACCACTGCCTGGCTGTTTGTATTATTTTTAAGGCCTGTGTCTGTATATGTACACATACATGTCTGTGAGTACAGGTGTGGGGATGGGGGTGGGGGGTGGCACAGGTTAGATCCCCCAGAGCTGGAGTTAACAGGTGGTTGTGAACCTCCTGATACGGAAACTGAGCTTGGTCCTCTGCAAGAGCAGTTCTCTCCATCCCTGTTTTTGTTTTGATGTAGGGTCTTTCTGTGTAACCTTGGCTGGCTGACCTTTCTCTGTAAGCCAGGGTGGTCTCCAACTCAGAGATCCACGTGCCTCTGGTTTCCAAATGCGAATACATGAGCGACCACACTCAGCTTCCTTTTCTGTTTGTAAGGGAAGAGTAGGGGACTGGAGTGTTGGTTTTCTCCGTGCCTGCCTTTCCTGTTCCTTTGTCTTCTCCTCCCCCTCCTTCCCGTCCCTTGACTCTTCCCGAGCAGAAAAGCTTTCCTTGGGTAGGGGAGAGGGAGAGGGAGGGCGGCTCGCACACTGAGGAGGGAGGGCCTTGGTTCTCTGACGTCCTACAGAGTGTGACATGTAAGACACAGTGTGTAACGGGGCGTTTACCAGTTCTCGCAGCGGGAGGGTCGAGCCCACCTCTGTCGTTGGTAAAGCAGACGTGCGGTCTCGTAAGGATGCATACCTTGGTTTAAACATTCTTTTATTTTTATTTTTTTAAATTTTGAAACGGTCTCGCTGTGTAGTCCAGGCTAGCCTTGAACTTGGGGCAGTCCTCCTGACCAACCTCCTGAATGCTAATACAGATCTGAGCCATGTGCTTGACTTTCAGAACAGTGGCTTTCCACATGACTTTATGTCACATCCTGAATTGGGGTTAATCCTCTCTCACGCCCTCCCTCCTTCCCGTCTCTGCACTCTTACCACCCCCACCCCCCCCCGAAACTTGTGTCCCTTAGGATTTACCTCCTGTGTTCATGTCATGTACGTTCTGTCACCTCTCCCTAAGGCTTCCCTCCCATGGCTTCCTAGCCTCTAAAATTTATTTAAAATGTCCAGACTTTTTGAGGCAAATTGTTAAGTAAAAATTGTACATATTTACACATACAGTGTATTGGGTTTTTTTTTTTTTTTTTTTTTTAGACAGGGTTTCTCAGTAGACCAGGCTGTCCTAGAACTCAGAGATCCTCCTGCCTCTGCCTCCCGAGTGCTGGGAGGCGTGCGCTGCCCCCACACTCCGCCAGTGTTTTGGTTTGGTTTATATTGCCACAGTAGCTCACTCTGGCTCAGGCTGACCTGGAACTCCCTGTGGACTTAGTGTCCTGGTGGCTGCACCGTTGACCCTGCAGCAGCAGGGTAGGAGGGCTTCGGTTTCGGGCGCCAGCACTTACCTTTTTAGAAGTCTGTTCTAACTGAAGTAGAATCATAGCACGTGTCCCTCCCATTCTTCCCTCCAGCTCCTTCAGCTACCCTCCCTCATGCCCCTCACTTTCAAAACGATAGCCTCTTTTTCTTTATTACTGTGGGGGGGGGGGGTGTGTGTGCAAATATATAACTACAACTGTTATCTTTGTGCTTATAGTCATCCTAGCAAGTTTGAGTGGCATCTCCTTGTGGGATGTGTTTGAGTTTTTTGAGACAAGGTCTTGTTATGTAGCTTTGGTTGGCCTAACAAGGTCTTGTTATGTAGCTTTGGTTGGCCTAATGTGGATTAGGCTGGCTTTGAACACAGAGCTCTGGCTGCCTCTGCTTCCTGTCCTTTTGATTTAGGTTCACATTTCCCAAAAGGCCAGTGACTTGAACATCTTCTTATGTCATTTTTGGTTATTTCCATATCTTTTTTGAGAATTACCTATCCATATCATTTGTTTGTTTTATAATTAGGTTATTAATTTCTTGTTGGCTAATACATGTCTTCAGGGGCTAAATTGCCTGGGTATGTGAAGAAGATAAACAGACACTCCTTGGAGTCTTCTTGTTGGGCTGTTTATATGGAAGTCGTTTTATCTAGTCCTTGGCTGCTTTATGTATTGAGTGCTTTATTTCTGCCATTGGCTCTTGGGCCTTCAGTGTCTAAAACTTTTGTATTTGTTTTCCGTGAACTCACTATTTGGTGGCTGGTTACAGGAAAGCCCCTGGTGCCCGGGTAGCTCCGTACTGGCTGCAGCTCCTCCTCTGGAAACTAGTCCTTGATGTCCTGTCCAGTCTCGGTTACAGTGTAGAGGGTGCCAGCTGCCACCTTCTCTTCTTGTTGGGCAGGGGTTGCTCTCCCTAAGGCTCTGCCACTTCCCAGACTTGTACAGACCAGCATCTCCCCTCTGTGACATGCAGCCATTGCCCCGGTCCTGCTGGATGCCCTGACAGACCCATCAAGGAAGACCCAGAAATGCCTGCAGACCCTGCTGGACACCAAGTTTGTTCACTTCATTGATGCCCCGTCCCTGGCGCTCATCATGCCTATTGTCCAGAGAGCCTTCCAGGACCGTTCCACGGACACACGGAAGATGGCGGCGCAGATTATTGGCAACATGTACTCCCTGACAGACCAGAAGGTAGTAGCCCGGCTGGCTTAGGGTGCAAAGTTCCAGTCCACAGCAGACATGGAAGGATGTGGGCATTATTATCTCTGCTTATGTTTGCAGGGAACCCTGGGCCACTTAGGGTGGGAGGGGGAAATCTGGGCATCTCCCAGAGTGCAGTGGTTCAAGGGCTTAACTAACTGTGCTTGGCCAAGGTTTGTCTTCGTGGCGTCTGCTACACACTGGGCAGAGAACAGGCTGCCTTCCCCTGGGACCTTTCAGGAGTGTTCACCAAGCAGCTGCAGTTTTCCTTCATTGGAGTGTTCTCTGATTGGGAGTGTGTGCTTCTGTAAGCCTCTTAGAAGAGTTAAGTTTAGTTGGGGAGATTTGCTTTGTTTATTCATTTGTTCCAGGAGTTTGCATTTGGCATTTTACCATCCACCATGGCTCTGCCTTGATACACAAAAGAAGTTAAAGTGGAGTTCTTTTGTTGTTGTTGTTGTTGTTTTATTTTTCAAGATGGGGTTTCTCTGTGTACCCCAGGCTGGTCTCAAACTCGCAGAGACCTGCTTGCCTCTGCCTTCTGAGTGCTGAGATTAAAGGCACGCACCACCATGCCCCGCTAAGCGAGGTTATTTCTTTTAGACAATTTAGGAAATTAAAAAACTTGAAACTGTATGTGTGATGTATGCCTGTGGTCTCTGCACTCAGGAAGCTGAGACAGGAGGATTACAAAATCCCAAGGGCTGGAGAAATGGCTTAGCACAGTGGTTCTCAACCTGTGGGTCGTGATTCCTTTGGAATGGGGAAGAGGTTGAAGGACCCTTTCACAGGGGTCACATATCAGATGTCCTGCATGTCAGATCTTTACATTACGATTCATAACGGTAGCAGAATTGCAATTATGAAATAGCAACAAAATGATTTTAAAGATTGGGGTCACCACAGCGTGAGGAACTGTATTAAAGGGTCACAGCATTAGGAAGATTGGGAACCACTGACTTAGCAGTTAAGAGCCCTGACCTGGGTTTGATTCCCAGCACCCACAGGGTGGCTCACAAACATCTAACTCTAGTTCCAGGGCGATCAATGCCCTGAGATGTCTATTGTGCACAGATGTACATGCAGGGAAAACATCCATACATATAGAATACTTTTGTTTTGTTTTTTCAAGACATGGTTTCTCTGAGAAGCCCTGGCTGTCTTGGAACACTCTCTGTAGAGCAAGCAGGCCTGAAACTCACAGAGGTCCGCTTGGTGCGCATTACATGGAAGACCCTGTTTCAGGAAGAAAATCAGAAAAACAGCAACATAATGCCACAGGTCTCCTCCAACAGGAGAGACGTGACTGTCGATGTTTTCACATTACTGCAAGGTGTGATGGCACATGCTTTTATAGACAGCACTCAGGAGGCAGAGGATTGCCACAGGTTCAAGACTAGCCTGGTCTACGTGACAAGTTCTAGGCCAGCCCGGGCTACGTTGCAAGACCCTATCAACAGAGAAAGAGAGAGAGAGAAAGAACATTATACTCCTGAACATTATTTCTTAAGTTATAAGTTTCCCCCAACTGATAATTTAGTAGTATATAACACCCCAACAAGTTTGTGTGCCATAATTTACGTAAGTTACTTGTTATATGGTATCCCATGGTGGAGGGGAGCTGTTTTTGTTTTTTCCTATTTTAAGAGCTGTGGCAAGCCAGATGTAGTGGCATATGCCTTTAATCCCAGTACTCTGTTAGCTCAAGACCAGCTTGGTCTATAGAGTGAGTTCCAGGCCAGCTGCAGCTATTTAGTGAGACCCTGTCCCCTAAATAAATAAACAAGTAAATAAATAAATAAATAAATAATAAACAAACAAACAAACAAGTAAATGAATAGGAAGAATAGCTTTCTCTCTCTCTCCCTCTCTTTTTCTAAGTATTTATTTGTTTAATTTATTTTTTCTATAATTAGCTTGATACAGTACAAATTCTTATTCTAATAGTGAAATGTTTCATTGAGGCTTGCCCAGTGATTGAGTAAAACCAAAACTTATTATAAGCCACAGTCACCCTAGGGTCCCCCCTGCTATGTAGCCTCCCTGGTTCTGTGAGTTGCAGTCTGATTGTTCTTTGCTTTATATCTAGTATCCACTTATGAATGAGTACATACCATGTTTGTCCTTCTGGGTCTGCTTTCTCCCTCTCTTTCTCTCTCTCTCTCACAGGGTCTCACTAAGCAGTCTTGACTCGTCTGGAACTGGCTGTGTAGACCAGGCTGTCCTTGAACTCATAGAGATCTGCTTGCCTCTGCCTCCGAATGCTGGAATTAATAGCATATGCCATTATGCCTTGCAGTTTTATATTTTAGCTTTAAAATTACATTTTAATATGGGGTGTGTGTGTGTGTGTGTGTGTGTGTGTGTGTGTGTGTGTGTAAAACAATCAGAAGATTGTTGTCCTACCCAGTTACCCAGACGTTTTGTGAGCTGTGAGGCCCTTCCTGTCACTCTTGACTGCAGAGTGGCGATGTCAGGGTCCACAGTGGAGGGGCCTGGAGAAGACTGGAATTGGGCCTCTGTCTGAATCGCATCTTGTGTTGTTACAGGACTTGGCTCCTTACCTGCCCAGTGTGACACCTGGCCTGAAAGCCTCACTCTTGGACCCTGTCCCTGAGGTGAGTCTAGGTGTAGCCCAGTATCTAGAAACTCCCCCCAGACCACGTGTGTGCCTTTCAGGGGAGGAGGAGAAGGTAGGCCGGGGTCCTCCCTGCTCCTGTGTGAGCCCTCCCTGAGCAGCATCTTCACCCTCTCTGTTCTTGCTTCCATGACAGGTGCGCACGGTATCTGCAAAGGCCCTTGGGGCCATGGTGAAGGGCATGGGGGAGTCGTGTTTTGAGGACTTGCTGCCATGGCTGATGGAGACGCTGACCTATGAGCAGAGCTCTGTGGATCGCTCAGGCGCTGCCCAAGGTAAGACCAGAGCATGCCCAGGGGCCAGACATGGAATATTCTTGAGGGGCTTCCAGTCCAGCGAGTTGATTCCTTTCTTGTCCTTCAGGGTTAGCTGAGGTAATGGCTGGCTTAGGAGTAGAGAAGTTGGAGAAATTGATGCCAGAAATTGTGGCTACGGCCAGCAAAGTCGACATCGCACCCCATGTCCGAGATGGCTACATCATGATGTTCAACTACCTGCCCATCACCTTTGGGGACAAGTTTACCCCTTATGTGGGACCCATCATCCCTTGTATTCTCAAAGTAGGTACCAGTGACACCCTGAGGAGGGAGGAAGTGAGGAGGGTGCTACCGCTCTCCTGCGCTGGCTGGGGCCGAGTGGCAGGAGTCCCCATCCTGCTCCTCAGAAAGCCCCGTTTGCTGTGGGTCTGGGTGCTCCGAAGAGGCAGCCCTGGCTGATGGCTCTCTGCACGTCTAGGCCCTGGCTGATGAGAATGAGTTTGTTCGTGACACCGCCCTGCGTGCCGGCCAGCGGGTCATCTCTATGTATGCTGAGACAGCCATTGCCTTGCTGCTGCCCCAGCTGGAGCAAGGCCTCTTCGATGACCTCTGGAGAATACGGTGAGGAGGGCCCAGGCTGGCGGCTCCAGCTTTGAATCTCGCAATCCCAGTTGAGTTCATGTAGTTGAGAGCTGTCACCTGTCTCTACACCTTTGCTTTTAGACAGACCATCACTCTTGCTTTCCTGTAGCAGAGTTAATGCCCCCTTCTCCTGGGGTGTGTGTATGTGTGTGTGCGTGTGCGTGCGCACACACGCGTGCGCTGGGCATGGAGCCCAGGGTCTCACACATTCCGACAAGTGCTCCACCACTGAGCCATATCCCCATCCGAAGCTTTGCTTATCCAAAAAACTGGAGATGGATTTAAAGATAGAGATATGCATACAGAGGACTTTGGTTGGGTTTGATTGGTTTTGTTGAAACAGTATGTAGCTGAGTAGCCTTGAACTCACTATGGACCCCACCCTAGCCACAGACTCAACCCCCCTTCTACCCCTGGGGTCCTAGGACTGTAGTATGTGTGCCTGGGGCACATGTGCTCTTTATTTTATGAAAAGATTTATCTTATGTGCATGAATGTTTTACCTGTGTGTATGTGTCTGCTTCATATGTGTGCCTGGTGCCAAAGAGATCAGCAGAGGGCATTGGAGCCCCTGGAGTTACAGATAGTTGTGAGCCACCCTGTGGGTTCAGGGACTGAACCTGGGTCCTCTGTAGAGCAGCCAGTGCTCTTAACTGCTGAGCCGTCTCTCCAGCCTCTATACATACTTTTAAAACAACAGTTTATTCTTTATCCCCTGTGTGGTACAGGGGATTGAGTCCAAGACAGCCTACATCCTGGGCAAGGCTCTGCCAACGGTGGCACCCGGCCCTTCTTTTTCATGACTGAAGGAACTTGCTTACTAGTAGAAGATTTGGGAAATGCATGAGGTAGTGTGAGCAGATGAAGCTTGTCTTCCTGTCCCCATGCAGAGCTAGCCACTGTGGATGTTTTGGGGACCTTCCCTTGAAGTCTTAAGTCTCTGTAGTGCTGGGTCAGACCTAACACCGTCCCTTATGAGTCAGTTCTTGCCTTCAGGTTCAGCTCTGTTCAACTCCTTGGGGACCTCCTGTTCCACATCTCCGGGGTCACGGGGAAAATGACCACAGAGACGGCCTCTGAAGATGACAACTTTGGAACTGCTCAGTCGAACAAGGTGAGGGCCTGGCATTGGGTTCCTTCCCGTGCCTGTGGGAGCGACGCCCTGACACCCTGACGCCCTGATGCCCTGCTCTGGAGGCTTCCTCACCGGCATTCTGTCTGTTCTGTGGGTTACAGGCGATCATCACTGCCCTGGGGGTTGATCGGCGGAACCGGGTCCTGGCGGGGCTCTACATGGGCCGCTCAGACACCCAGCTGGTGGTGAGGCAGGCGTCACTACACGTGTGGAAGATTGTCGTTTCCAATACACCCCGCACGCTGCGTGAGATCCTGCCCACTCTCTTTGGCCTCCTGCTGGGTTTCCTGGCAAGTACATGTGCAGATAAAAGAACGGTGAGTTTGCTGGACCCACAGAGTTTGAGGGGGACACAAGAGTCCCTCCGTGACAGGAACATTTAGTTAGTTGTTTAGTCGTTCAGCAGATATTTACTGTGTGCCACGCTGTGGCCCAGTGTCTGTGGACACACTGGGAAGAAAAGGAGCCTCCCTCCTTATCCTTGTTAATGAGATGTATATTGATCAGATAGTCACATGTGTGTGTCAGATATGTTTGTGGTAAATGCAACTCACACTCATGCCCACAGTAAGAGCACATGGCCCAGCGAGGGGTCAGTAAATACTTCTTAGAAAAAATGATGTTTGAATATGAACAATTGTAGCAGTGACCAGCTGGAGAGGCGGGGAAGACAACGTCAGAACTGCCCCATGGGTCTGCCTTAGGTGCAAAGGGCCCGGGATGAGACACGGCCTGTGGAAGGCCAGGGCGAGGCTCTGGTAGCTGGAGTGACAGGCCTGAGATGGAGCTGGTGTGCTGGGCAGAGAGACAGGGCCAGCCGGGGCCTGGGGGAAGTGCCCAGTCTGTTACAATAATTCACTTCAGCCTGTCGCTTTGGCCCACTTCTAATGCCTGGTCCTGGTAAGCAAATTGTGTATTTAGCTTTAAAGGAGGGTTTGTATGTGGCTTCAAAGACAAAATTAATCTTTTTCCTTAAATCATTTGTTACAAATTTAGCTTTTTTTGAGCAAAAGCACTGGGCTAAGTATGTTCAGTGAGCTGGGGGTTGGCCTTCCCTGTGTTCTGTGATGAACTTCATGTTCGTGTGTAAGGCTGACATGCCTTGTGCTGTGGTTTTATGTGAGGCTAACCTCATTTTGTATGTTTATATAAGTATTTATGATTTATTTGGGGGGCAAGGATTGTGTAGACTAACCTCAACTCCTGGTCCTGCTCCTTCAGCCTCCCAAGTGCTAGGATTACAGGCTTGGCCACCATAACTGGTCTCCACACTGCCCTGAAGATAGGGCTGGGTTTTTTGTTTATTTTTAAATTATGGTAAGTATTATGTGAGTATGTGCACATGGGTCCACATGGGGAAGGTGTTGGATCCCCTGGAGCTGGAGTTAGAGGCAGTAGTGAGCTACCTGATGTGGGTGCTCAAACATGGGTCTTCTGGATGAGCAGTGTGGAGCATGAATCTTAAACAGTCTTATTAATAAAACAAACTCAGGGCCTGGTATTGGGGTGAATGCTGGAAGATCAGAGAGACAGAACAAGCCACAGCTAACTTCACCTGGCCAACTTCTCAGCTGATCCAGTTTCCTCAGACTGGAAGCCTCTGTGTCCTCATATCCGAATGGCTCTCAGCTGAACTGTGCTGCTCAAAACCTGAAAGCTTAACCAGCCAAATGCTTAACCAGCCAAATGCTGCTAGTTTCTGGTCCTCACGCCTTATATACCTTTCCTTTCCACCATCACCCCCTGGGATTAAAGGCTCGCTTTCTGGGATTAAAGGCGTGAGTCACCATGCTTGGCTGTATCCTTGAACACATGGATTTCTGCCTCTGGAATGCTAGGATTAAAGGCATGTGCTACCACTGCCTATCCTCATGTTTAATATTGTGGTTGTTCTGTCTCTGACCCCAGATAAGTTTATTAGGGTGCACAATATTTCGGGGAACACAGTACCACCAGAGCAGTGAGGACTCTTAACCACTGAGTCATCCATCCAGCCCATCTTGTTTTGTTCTCTTTGGTTTTGGTTTAGATAGAATCTGTCTCAGGCTGACCTTGAACTCCTAGTCCTGCTCCAGCCTCCCGTACACTGGAATTACAGGCATGGGCCATGATGCCTGCACTGGCTTTCCTTTGCTGTGTTTGCAGCATCTTCCGGGAAGGTAGCCTCAGTCCGTGAAGCCTGTGAGCTTCAGGGCCCTTGTTCTGGAGCTGTTCTGGGTGCCCTGGGGTCTGCAGACACTTGATGGACACTGCCTCCCTCTGCTGACAGATCGCAGCAAGGACACTGGGGGACCTGGTCCGGAAGCTCGGGGAGAAGATCCTCCCTGAGATCATCCCCATCCTCGAGGAAGGCCTGAGGTCTCAGAAGAGTGATGAGAGGCAGGGTGTGTGCATCGGGCTGAGTGAGATCATGAAGTCTACCAGCCGGGACGCTGTGAGTATGTTTACAGGGCCCTGCAGCCCATGCAGCCGTGGGTGACTGATGGCCTGCTCTGGGGAGGGTGCCAGCCTCACTCTGGAGGGGACTGCCACCGTGTGCAGACTGTTTCCTTCTTAGCTCAAAACTAAGGAGGATTTCCTCGAGTGGCCTTAGGAAACTGGAGATGACTCTCCCACTCTGGAGGTTGCTGTAGATGTGTGTCTGTCCTTTACTGACTAGGTCACGTGTGTGGTGCCACCTCAGGGCGGGAGGTGGTGGGGGCGGGAAGGGTGTGTTTCCTGGGCACAGAGACACCACCTGGTCTATGGAGACTAAAGGTTGTTAGCGGAGTTGAGACTGAGGAACTTGGCTTTCCAAGAGGTGAGCAAAGCAGTCTGGGAGCTAGAGGGCAGGTCCTGGGCCTCCTGGGGTCGGTCAAGTCTGTAGAAGACCGGAAGTAGCTGGGACTTAGTGATGACAGTGAGCTCTTTAGTTGCCGAGTCGAGGTGAGGGATTCCTGGGGATGATCAGGTGTCCTGGGTCTGTTGCTTCAGTTTCTCACGGTCAGAGCAGGCAGAACCATCGGCAGACGGACTCTGTCTGGCTGAGTTTGAGCCCTAGCTCCCTTGTTGGTTCTCCGGGCGTCTAGTTTGGGCTTATGTTGTTGTAGGTGCTGTACTTCTCTGAGTCCCTCGTGCCCACGGCGAGGAAGGCTTTATGTGATCCCCTAGAGGAGGTCCGAGAGGCGGCAGCCAAGACCTTTGAGCAGCTGCACTCCACCATCGGCCACCAGGCTTTGGAGGACATTCTCCCGTTTCTCCTGAAGCAGCTGGTGAGTGGGCCTCCCCCTCCACCAGTGTGGCCTTCTGTCTGTGACAGTGAGGACCAGGGGCTCTGCCAAGCAGCGGGGACTTGGGAGTGGGTGCCACAAATCTGACGTGGCTTTGTGCCTGTCCTTGGACAGTAAGTAAACGTGGGAGGCGAGGAGGGGCGTGGAGGCGGCGGCAGAGAGGCAGTGGGAACCGGCTCCCCACAGTCACCCCTGTGTCGCTCGCTCTGCAGGATGACGAGGAGGTGTCGGAATTTGCCCTGGACGGTCTGAAGCAGGTTATGGCTGTTAAGAGCCGTGTGGTGCTGCCCTACCTGGTGCCCAAGGTACACCCCCACACACGGCACACACCCCCATTCCAGGGCCTCCTGGGCACGTGCAGATGTTGGGTCTGACAAAGCAGATGCAGTGAGCTTGGATGGGCCCTTATTTCTCAAGATGTATTGGAGCAGGGGGTGGGCTCCCTTGGTCAGAGCAGGGGGTGGGCTCCTGTGGGTCAGAGCAGGGGGTGGGCTCCCGTGGGTCAGAGCAGGGGGTGGGCTCCCTTGGTCAGAGCAGGGGGTGGGCTCCCGTGGGTCAGAGCAGGGGGTGGGCTCCCTTGGTCAGAGCAGGGGGTGGGCTCCCGTGGGTCAGAGCAGGGGGTGGGCTCCCGTGGGTCAGAGCAGGGGGTGGGCTCCCGTGGGTCAGAGCAGGGGGTGGGCTCCCGTGGGTCAGAGCAGGGGGTGGGCTCCCGTGGGTCAGAGCAGGGGGTGGGCTCCCGTGGGTCAGAGCAGGGGGTGGGCTCCCGTGGGTCAGAGCAGGGGGTGGGCTCCCTTGGTCAGAGCAGGGGGTGGGCTCCCTTGATTCAGAGCAGGGGTGGGCTCCCGTGGGTCAGAGCAGGGGGTGGGCTGTCCTGGAACCCCGTCCGGGCCTGCCTGGCACTAAGTGGGTCCAGTCTTCATCAGGTTGACACTGTCATCATTCCTTCAGCTGACCACGCCGCCTGTCAACACCCGGGTGCTGGCTTTCCTTTCGTCTGTGGCAGGCGATGCTCTGACCCGTCACCTTGGTGTGATCCTGCCGGCAGTCATGCTGGCCCTGAAGGAGAAGCTTGGGACTCCAGACGAGCAGCTGGTGAGGCCATGAGCACCCCTAGCTGTTCAGCGGCCGTCACGGCCCTCCTGGCTGGCCCGCGGCTCCGTGCTCAGCACACGTGTCCTGTGCTTTTCAGGAGATGGCCAACTGTCAGGCTGTGATCCTCTCGGTAGAGGACGACACCGGGCACCGGATCATCATTGAGGACCTGTTGGAAGCCACTCGCAGCCCTGAGGTGGGCATGAGGCAGGCTGCCGCAGTCATCCTCAACATCTACTGCTCCCGCTCTAAGGCGGACTACACCAGCCACCTGCGAAGCCTGGTCTCTGGCTTGATCCGCCTCTTCAATGACTCCAGTCCTGTGGTTCTGGAGGAGAGCTGGGATGCCCTCAACGCCATTACCAAGGTGAGGGGGCCGCTGACCCCAGAACTGTCTTGTGGTTGCAGAATATTCTAGGCTCCCCGGCTCCTATTGTTTTGGGTTTGTTTGGGGTCTTGTTGTTGCCCAGTCTGGTCTCCTAGATTCAAGCAATGTTCCCACCTCACTTATCAAGTACTGGGACTACAGGTTTGTGTCACTCTGTAGGCTTAAAACTCCAGATATTCGTAAAAGTGGGTCCAGACAATAAGTTTACGTCACTGTTACTAAGCTTCAGCACGGGCCTGTTTGTGGCTAGTCTTTGTCTCTCTCCTTGGCCCATGCCTGGAGAGGAAGGGCTTTGCCTCATGGGTGCTTCTCTCCAATTCTTGCAGAAGCTGGATGCTGGTAACCAGCTGGCCCTGATAGAAGAACTCCATAAGGAAATCCGGTTCATAGGCAACGAGAGCAAAGGCGAGCACGTGCCGGGCTTCTGCCTTCCCAAGAAGGTGAGCCAAAGCCTGGCGGCACAGGGCGCTGCCCCAGCTCGAGGTGTGCGGCAGGTCAGCTGGGCAGCAGTAGGTCAGTCTGGTGTGCTCCGTGTGTCCCGGAGAAGGTGCTGCTTCTGTGGTGGCCTCCTGTGACTGGGCTCAATGCCCCTGGTTTAAGCTGTGAAGCCAACTCTGCCAGTAGGTCAGAGGTGGCAGCGGCGGGGTTTCCTGTTGTCAGCCTGTGGGGTTCTTTGCCCTCCAGTCGGGTCACCCTCGTGGCAGTGACCCTGATTCAACCCCTTTATGGACTGTAGGGAGTGCCTTGCTTTGGGTGAGAAACTGGCGGCCTGGGGCGTCTGAACTGGACTCAGCTCTGGTCTCTTGTCAGGGAGTAACCTCCATCCTTCCAGTGCTGCGGGAAGGAGTCCTCACTGGTAGTCCTGAGCAGAAGGAAGAAGCAGCCAAGGCCTTGGGTTTGGTGATCCGCCTGACCTCAGCTGACGCCCTGAGGCCCTCTGTGGTCAGCATCACTGGCCCCCTGATTCGCATCCTTGGGGACCGGTTCAGCTGGAATGTGAAAGCAGCTCTGTTGGAGACACTCAGCCTCTTGCTGGCCAAGGCAAGTGAGTTAGGAGCTTGTTCCATTTGGATCCTGGAGAACAGATCTGTCTGTGGGAGACCAACATGAGATGTCCTAATGGGAGCAGAGGGATCGGACCATAGACGCTGTACTGGCTCAGTGCAAAGTCCTGCCGTAGCTCTGTGACCAGAGGACCTTAGAATCATGGTGCCTTTGAGCCCGCCTCCTCACCCGCTGGACTCATAATACCACCTGCCGTTGCTTGTCCTCGGGGCTAAAGGCGGCTCTAGCCAGGGCTGTGAAAGGGTGCCCGCCACTGCCACCCCTACCTCCTTTATTCCCACCGTGGATCTGAGAGTGGGTACCGCTAAGCGGGGTTTCCTGTGTGCTTGGGTCTTAGCGCTCTGAGCTGTGTATGAGAGCTGGGCTAGCTCCTGGTGGTTGATCGTTGTGGTCATGTCGTTAGTACGCCACAGTAATGACTCTTGGGTGTGCGTTTTCCCACAGGTTGGAATTGCGCTGAAGCCCTTCCTGCCCCAGCTTCAGACCACCTTTACCAAAGCCCTGCAGGACTCCAACCGGGGCGTGCGCCTGAAGGCTGCCGATGCGCTAGGGAAACTCATCTCTATCCACATCAAGGTGGACCCCCTTTTCACAGAGCTGCTCAACGGGATCCGTGTGATGGAGGACCCAGGTGTGAGGTACGGTGCTGCCTTGGGAGCCGTGTTCGCAGGCCGTGCCCGACCGAGCAGGTAGAGGGCAGGAGTGTGGGAGACCTGGGGTCCAAGCGGTGCCTTTCTTCTGTAGAGACACCATGTTGCAGGCCCTGAGGTTTGTGATTCAGGGTGCAGGTGCCAAAGTAGACGCTGCCATCCGGAAAAACATCGTCTCACTCCTGCTAAGCATGCTGGGACATGATGAGGTATGGCTGTGGGTCTGTGGCTACCCTGGGAGTTCCGTTGCTTCTCCCTTCTCAGGTGGTTCCTGCACATTGTGTGGGAGTAACCCCTGTCCTAAGTTCCTGCAGGACTTGCCATGTTCACTCAGGCTGGGAGGGGTTGGAGTGTGTTGGCACTGATATTTCTGGAGTTCTGTTGTCTGCACTGTGCTGGGGGATCAAACCAAGGTCTTGTACATGCTAAGCTGGTGTCCCCACTGAGCCCCCGCCCAGCCTGACCCCCTGTCCCACGGACGCAGCAGCTCAGTCTCCAGAGCTTTCCTCAGCTGCTTTAGCTGCAGTCGCTCTCCCCGCTCCAGGAGGCGTCCGCCCAGGGCTGTTCTTCAGCAGCACATGCTGCAGGCCCTGGCTCTGTGAGCTGGGGTGCAGGTGCCAAAGTGGATGCTGCCATTTGGAAAAGCATGTGTCCATGTGAGGCTCTTAGCAGTTGAGAGGGCAGGATTTTTCGGTGGCCACACTCTTACCAAGTTACAGGCCTGGGACTCCTGCTTGTATCCGGTTCCATTGGTCCTACCAGTTCTGGAAGCATCTGTTACACTCCAGATCTGTGAGGGTGCTGAGTCTCTGGGAAGACCTTTCTATTGTCCCCCCACAGACAGCCCTCTGCTTGTGGTGGTCTTATTATCGGGGCTGATTTGGGGGGGGAGTGGGGAGGAGTAGAAGTGCTGGCCTTTGTGGGGGATTCAGGATTGTGTCTTCCCTAATCACACATCCACCTTATTTGGGGGGGGGGGCAGGGTCTCACTGAGCCTAGAGCTCCCCGTTTTTGCTTGACTGACTGGCCAGTGAGTCCTTTGGGTTTCCCTGTCTTTGCTTCACGGCTTTTTATATGGGTATTAGGGGTCTGGACTCAGTCTTCATGGCAGGCATTTTACCCACTAAGCAGCGTTGGTTTTTTTGTTTTTTAAACAGATTTTTTTTTTTAATTTATTTTTATTTTTTTGTGCATTGGTATTTTGCTTGCATGTATGTCCATGTGAGGTTGTCAGATCTTGGAGTTACAGACAGTTGTAAGCAGTCATGTGGGTGCTGGGAACTGAACCCAGGTCCTCTGGGAGTTCTCTTAACCACTGAGCCATCTCTCCAGCCCTGCATCTTTGTTTTTGGATATAAGGTTTTGCAGGTAGCCCAGGCTGGTCTCCAGCTTGTGATCTTGCTGCCTCAGTCTCCCTGATGCTGGTGCTGCAGGTGTGAACTGGCAGGCCTGGCTTATGTGGCTTCATACTCTCTCTGTGCACACCCATGGTGGGTACTGTACTTCTCTGTTGTGGCTCTGCAGGCCTGCCATCCTTAGTGGCCTGTTCTCAGACTACAGCCCCAGCTTCCTCGTGACTACCTTAGCAGTGCCTGGTCGCTTTGGTCACAGTCTCCGAGAACTTTTACAGGGCCGTGCACGGTGCAGGCAAAGGTTGCTATTTAGACAAATTTGCATTTTCCACAGCAGAATTTAAAATAGCCCACATGGAGAGAGGGTGTCCGAGGTAGTTCTAACTATGTGTGGTGCTGGAAGGCCCACATCGCTGACAGCCTGTTCTCAGAGCTCACACTTAGGTTAAAGGTCAAGGGTTGTCCTGTAGTCATTGAGTCCGAACTTGGTTGGTTTGTGTCCTGGTCAGGGCTACTACTGCTGTGATAAACACTGTGACCAAAAGCAACTTGGGGAGGCAGGAGTTTATTTGGCTTACACTTCCACATCACTGTTCCTCACTGAAGGAAGTCAGGACAGGAACTCAAGCAGGACAGGATCCTGGAGGCAGGAGCTGATGCAGAGGCCATGGAGAGGCGCTGCTTACTGGCTTGCTCCCCATGGCTTGCGCAGCCTGCTTTCTTATAGAACCCAGGACCACCAGCCCGGGGATGGCCCCACCCATAATGGGCGGGACCTTCCCCCCCTCAATCACTAAGAAAATGCACCACAGACTTGCCCTACAAGTCAGTCCGATGGAGGTATTTTCTCAGTTGAGGGTCTGCCTTCCCAGGTGACCCTAGCTTGTGTCGTGGACATAAAACTAGCCAGCACAGTTGGTTTGGAGGGGACAATCAGATTGAGACTTACTAACGAAATAGCATTTGCTTTGGATCTCCTCTTTTGGTCTTTGGAGTAAGCTGGCCATGGAGCAGGCAAGGAGCCTTCTGTGTGTCTGGCTTTGATTTTGACAGAGAACACTGGCCCTAGGGTGCTGTGGATGGGGCTTAGTGGAAGAGCACTCGCCTACCATGTGTAAGCCACAAGTACTGTAGGGAGCGCCGCCCCTCTCCCACCATACAAACTGTGTGTGGCGTGTTGACCCCATGGTGAGTCTCCGCCACCGCCGCCACAGCAGAGGGCATCTGGACATGCGGTACGGCAGCTCGCCTGTCTGCTGGCCTCTTTCCCGGCTCTGCTCTTGCGGATGGTAATTGAGATGCTGAATGCGAAGCATCCAGACTCCTGAGAAGCACGGTGCTGTGTGAATGCAGAACTATTGCTATTGTGATGATGATTGACATCTGCGCACACACTGGAGTTCTCTCTAAGTGGAGTGCAGTGTGTAATCTAACTCCCCACCACGTAGAGTCATAGTGAATTGGTGGTCCCAGTCTGGTGTTGAGAATGTGGGTGCCTAGAGTGAGGATGGCTTCAGAGTTCCCGAGCTGAGGTGTCCTTCTCCTGCCCTCCTTCCTGGGGAGCCGATGCACTGGCCACACCCCCCGTCACTCCCCTCTCTTCTCTCAGGATAATACTCGGATCTCCTCGGCTGGCTGCCTTGGGGAGCTGTGTGCCTTTCTGACCGAAGAGGAGCTCAGCACTGTCCTTCAGCAGTGCTTGCTGGGTAGGTCACTGCACAGGCCTGGTGGAGAGGCCTGGGACACTTGTCTCCTCCCACTTGAAGGATCTTGGGGCCCTGGACTACCCTTGTCCTTAGGCGTCCAGCTGCTAAAGCAGACTGGGGTGTCTGTTGCTCCTGTAGCCACAAGCCAGGAGCAGCTGCGGGAACTGCCATGAAAGCAGGGATTTCTGGTCCCCGAGGCTGCACCCTGGTCTCAGTGGGGGGTAAGCCCCTGGGTCTTAGGATGGGAGTGTATTGTAAAGTGCAAGTTCATGCCAGTTGTGTCCCTCTGTCCAGCTGACGTATCTGGTATTGACTGGATGGTTCGGCATGGCCGGAGCCTGGCGCTCTCTGTGGCTGTGAACGTGGCTCCCAGCAGGCTCTGTGCAGGCAAACACAGCAATGAGGTTCAGGACATGATCCTCAGCAACGCCGTGGCAGACAGGGTAAGGCCCAGTCCCTCCTCCCCTGACCCTCCATTGCCATTCCTCACTAGCCCTGTCCAGAGGGGCGTGTCCAGAGGGTTCCAGATCCTGGGTTCCACTGTGGCTGGTTAACTTGGATACTGAGTGAATGAGTCCTTTGGGTTAGAGGATGTCGAAGGCCCCTCTTGGTGAGAAGATCTCTGATCCTTGTTCCGGGGAACCATTGACTTGGTTCTGCTCTGCCCCCTGGCAGATGTTTAAATGAGAGCTGAGGAGGAGCTGTTGGTGAGGGCTCATCCAGGATAAGATGGGTGTCGAGGGGCCTGCAGTTCCCCGGGGGCAGGACGCTTACCTGGTTCTGCTGCTTCAAGGCAGCTTGGGGTGGCTCTACCCTGTGTATCTCCTGCTGTTCTCCACAGATCCCCATTGCTGTGAGTGGGATTCGGGGCATGGGCTTCCTCATGAAATACCACATCGAGACAGGAGGTGGACAGTTGCCACCCAGACTCTCCAGCCTACTCATTAAGGTGAGTGGGGACAGTTGATGAGGAGCCCCAGGACCAGATCACACTGGAGTGAGTTCTCAGTGATGGTGTCCAGGAGCTTTGGACCCCTAGGAATAGATGGCAGAGTGTTTCTGTGTGCATTTTTCTCAGGCTGTATATTCAGTGTTTGGTCAGATTCTTAGACCTGTGACTCTGAATCAAGGTAAGAACCACTTTTTCAACAGATAGAGTGGCGCACGCCTTTAATCCCAGCACTTAGGAGACAGATGGATCTTTGAGTTCGAGACCAGCCTGGTCTACAGAGCAAGTTCCAGGACAGCCAGGGCTACACAGAGAATCCCTGTCTCAAAACAAAACAAACCTTTGTTTTTTAGCAGCAAGTGGGAGAGGTGCATGCGGTCCGGAGGTCAGAGGGCACTTACAGGAGTTGGTTCTCTCTTCCCGTGTAGGTCCAGAGGGTCCAGTCGTGTAGTCAGGTGTGGCAGCAGTTGCCTTTACCAGCTGAGCATCTCACTGGTTCCCAAGACAGGGTGTCACCATGCAGCCTTAGCTGGCCCAGTCTACAGATTCAAGGAGGCCTGCCTCTGCCTCCCCTGTGCTGAGATTAAAGGCACGTGCCTCCGTGCCTGGGGATTGAATTGAATTCTCATAATCTCCTTGCCTGTCTCCCTCCCTTAGCTGGCAGGCACTTAGCAGTGTGACTGCTAGGTAGGTCCCAGGCTGTAATCAAGATAGCTGGGAGCCTGATGTGGTGGCACATGCCTGTAATCCTAGCACTTGGGAGTCAGAGGCAGGAGGATTGTGGACTTATGCTATCCTGGGCTACAAGTGAGTGAGAGAAGGGAGTGGGTGAAGGCGCCAAGTGATCTGACAGCGGGGCTCTCCCTGCCCGACAGCTCCCGCCTCAGACATACTGTGCACAGAGGTCAGAGCCAGAGCAGCATCTTAGTCGGATGGGGCCATGCTGGAAACCCTGTGCACAGCCCGAGGCTGAGTAAGGAGGTTCCACAAAGGAGCCACCGTCCTCTGGAGATGCCTGTCCCACTTGTGAGAGTTTAGAAAGGACCTGATTGGATGGGATGCCTGTGTCCCGGTCCGCAGCCTGCATTTACTGAGGGCCTGCGGGGTTTGACTGAAGGAGTGGCAGTGAGCAAGGGAGGCAGCTCCCTGGAGGTGAAGGGTGAGGGGAGCGATCATGTCAGAGAGGAACTCAGGGCGAGCACATCCCAGACAGTGTGGCCAGCAATAACCAAAGCCTGGCAGGAAGGAATGGAACCTGTGTGAGGAAGGGAGAACCTCATGTGGGCCAGGAGCTGTGAGCCAAGAGGCTGGCAACACTAGATGAGCGGGGAAGGAAGACACCCTGTCACCTGCCAAGGGAGGGGACCTTGTCACACTTACTTTTGAGGCGGGAACAGTGGGTCGAGAGAGAATGCCCCTCCTGGACATCTGGGCTTTTCTGAGAAGCAGACTGGATGTATCTGTCCTCTGGGTTCCCCTCACAGTGTCTGCAGAACCCTTCCAGTGACATCAGGCTGGTTGCCGAGAAGATGATCTGGTGGGCAAATAAAGAGCCCCGGCCGCCCCTGGAGCCGCAGGCCATCAAGCCCATCCTGAAGGCTCTTCTTGACAACACCAAGGACAAGAACACTGTAGTGAGGGCCTACAGCGACCAGGCCATCGTGAACCTGCTCAAGATGAGGCAGGGCGAGGAGCTGCTTCAGGTGGGGGTCGGCAGCACACTCTGGGCACTTGTCCCGCTGTCCTGTGTACAGAGGTACCAAAGCCTCGTCCTCTGCCATGTGTGCATTGGGTATCGGGGCAGATGGAGACTTGGGTGCCTGGAAGGGACATAGATCCTTCATTTTTCCCACTTAGTTCAGCCGCAAATCAGTTCTCCTTTATGGAGCCCAGGTACATGCCAGAAGCCTGGCGGGGCCGCCCCATCTGCGCCCCAAGCCGTGCCCTTTGCCCTCCGCAGCAGCCTGTGTCCCCAGCTTAGGAAAGGCACGAGGAGACATTTTCTGAGTTGTCTCTGGTCCATCCAGATTCTGCCCTGGTGGCTCAGCCTCGGCTCGGCACCCACCCATGGCTGTGTTCTCACCGTCTCCTCCTCATCTTCCCCGCAGTCGCTCTCCAAGATCCTGGACGCGGCCAGCTTGGAGGCCCTAAATGAGTGTAACCGGAGGTCGCTGAAGAAGCTGGCCAGCCAGGCCGACTCCACGGAGCAGGTGGACGACACCATCCTGACGTGACAGGCCAGGTCCTCTGCAGAAACTCCGCTCCACATCTTTGTTCACTGTTTTCATTTTTGAAAATACGTTTATTCCAAGGGGGAGCTCAGGAGATGGTGTTCCCAGAAAGTATTTTAGTATATCAGCCGATCAGAGCCAAAGCCTTAAATCAAACCCACACACAACTGAAAATTGCCTCCTCCATCTCTTGCCCTTGTCTTTGGAGAAGAGAAAGAAGAGCACACGCATAAACCTCAGCGTGGCAGCTAAGGGGCCCAGCCTGGCCCGGCTCGGCCCGGAGGCACAAGCCCAGACCCCTCTTCTGCGCTGGAGCTCCCAGGGTCTGCCCAGGTCTGAGTGGGCACAGCTTCAGAGCTCTGCTGGCTGCTGCGTCTGGGCTTTCTCTGCAGCCTGATTGGATCTGACTTGTCTGGAGAAGGTGATGCTCATCCACCTCCTCAGTTCTAGGTCTGGGGGGTGTAGGCCATCGAAGGAGGAGTGTTTAATAAAGGCTTTGATTTCATCTTGAAAGAAGCAGGCTTTATGTTGTCATCTTTGAGACAAGTTCTCTCTCTGTGTAGTCCAGGCTGGCCTTGAACTCAGAGATCTACTGGCCTCTGCCTCCCAGTGCTGGGATCAAAGGTGTGTATCACGCCAGGCAAGAATTAGATTGTTTATAATCTCCAAACACCCATTAGATGTGAAGCTTTCTGCATCAAGAACAAGGGACGTTTTCCTGCTCTTGTTGGAAGTGTGAGCCTCGCTCTGGTTTTCATCCCTGCCCTGCCGTCAGAACTTCATCCCCCGGCTTCTCTGCCCAGGCTCAGCACACAGCCAGGCCTGAGATCTCCCGCAGTGTGGGGAAGCCAGGGGCTGAATGACTGCTTCCCAACTCTGTCCTGGTGGGAAGGCGGTGGGGACAGTGGTCCCCTCTGTGGAGCCATGTTCCTACGGCCCAGGGACATGCAACAGGGAACCAGAGCTGCAGCTTAGTATCTGCCTCGTTTATGAATGACTTCCTTCCTCCTAATTCCTAGAAGGTTGTGACACACCCCCCAGTGCAGCAAGCTTCATGGTCCCAGTGTGAAATAAACCTTTATCAAAATTGCTGGCCAGTGCTGGCCTTGGGCCAGTGGTGACTTAGTTCTATAATCCCAGCACTTAGGCAGGAGAACTTGGGGTGGGGCTGGGGTGTCATCCTCAGTTAAGTAGTTAAGGCTAGCCTGGCTACATCAGAACATGTCGTAGAAAAAACTAAAGTTAAAAAGGCCAGTGTCTGGCTGAGTAGTGGTGGCGCACGCCTGTAATTCCAGCACTATGGAGGCAGAGGCAGGTGGATCTCTGTGAGTTCGAGGCCAGCCTGGTCTACAGAGTGAGTTCCAGGATAGCCAGGGCCACACAGAAAAACTCTGTCTCAAAAAACAACAACAAAAGATCAATATCACTAACAGTAGCAGAGGTCGAAAGTGGGCTTTTGACTGCATCGATTTGTGAGAAAAAATGACCTCTAAGATGTGTCTGGTAGAATCCTTGATTTCTGAGCATCATATGTCTGGGACTTCTGATTTCACAGCAGACCCGGTGTCATCTGGCTGGGGGTAACTGTAGAATCCTAGGGCTGGAAGGGACCTTGAGAGGTCAGCTGAGTCAGTCCCCATAGTCAAGCAGCCAGTGGTTTCAGCTTTTGGTAGCCATGGCAACCGGGATTCAGATGGTCCAGTGTCCTCCCAGCTGCCTAGGGCATCTGTCAACCAAGCTGTCTGCGTGTGTGCTCACCTCTCCCAGGCAGTGTGGTTAGGTGCTCAGCCCCGAAGCCCAGAAGCCTCTTCCAGGCAGCGGGCTGTCCTCAGTGTTTCCTCTACCAGCTTAGGTTACATCCACCCCAACCTGATGTGCAGAGGGTGGGGGACACCCAGTAAGCAGAATCCGAAGGAAAAACAGCTTCCAGTTCCAGAAACCGGAGGAGGATGAGCACTGTGTTCAGAATAGACGTCTGGAGGTTGTCACAGACGTGACTCAAGGCTCTTGGAGCACGCTGAATTGCATTTCTCTGGTGTGCTGGGCTAGGCGGGTGAGAGCTGTCAGGAAGTCCAGTGGCCGAGGACTGTCACAGCAGTGGGCAGGCTGGAAGGACCCGTCTGAAGGCACAGCAGCCCTGGAAACAGCCCAGGCAAGCCCTGGAGGAAGTGGAGCTTCGCTCCCTTAGAGTAAAAAAGGATTTGTCCCAGTGGCTGGCAGCTGCTTGGTGTCTGACAAAGCACTGGAGCTCACCGTACCCAGTTCCTCATTTGTAGAATGAGGAATTTGGAAACACTCAAAATGTTCTCAGCTCCCCTTTAGGTGGTAGCATAATTGTGCTACTCAACATTTATTTGAAGCATTCTATAAACTAGGGTCTCTTGATTTTAGATTGTGTGTGTGTGTGTGTGTGTGTGTGTGTGTGTGTGTGTGTGTGTGTGTGTTGCCTATATACATGCCTACACACTACACACATTTCTGGTATCCACAGAGGTCAGAAGATGACATCAGGTCCCCTGGACCGGAGTTAGGATGGAAGTTAACAGCTATGTGAGTGCTGAGAAGCCAGCCAGGGTCCTCTGGAAGAGCAGCCAGTGTGATTAACCCTTAACGGCTAAACCACCTCTCCAGCCCCTTGCTACTGTTTTCTGGAGGAGGAAATTGTGGCTCAGTGGCCACATGCCCAGCATTATGTGGCTCAGAAATGGTAGTGCCGTCCTCTCACATTGTGGTGGGCCAGGCTTCAGCATTTTTACTCTTCAAAGAAAGCAATGCTTCCAGAACTTTCCTGTTCTGGCACTCACAGGAAATGGGGCAGTGGAAGATCCTGGGTAAAAGCATGAGCCAGGTCTGGATGACTGGCCCAGGGCTCCACCCACCCCAGGTTTCTCAGCTTATGGAGCTGCAATCTGACCAATTTCTCACCTCATTTGCAGGGTACTGGCTGGGAAAGTCTTTAGAGAGGCAGGGTCCTCAAATCAGTGACAAAATGCTGTAAACTTGATCACAAAGAGGTAATTGTCTAAACCAAGTGTTCCCAACCCTTGAACTTGGAGCCTCAGAAATTGGTGTCAAGATCTGTGGGATGGATCTTATGATATGGCTGAGACACTCCTAAGATCAGCCTTGCAAGTTAAGTCTTCTCTACAACTGGGCAGTGGTGGTACATGCCTTTAATCCCAGCACTTGGGAGGCTAAGGCAGGTGGATATCTGGGAGTTCAAGGCCAACCTGGTCTACAAAGTGAGTTCCAGAACAGCCAGAGTTACACAGAGAAACTGTCTTGAAAAACCAAAAGAAGAAGAAGAAGGAGAAGGAGGAGAAGGAGGAGAAGGAGAAGAAGAAGGAGAAGGAGAAGGAGAAAAGGAGGAGGAGAAGGAGAAGAAGAAGAAGAAGAAGAAGGAGGAGGAGGAGGAGGAGGAGGAGGAGGAGGAGGAGGAGGAGAAGAAGAAGAAGAAGAAGAAGAAGAAGGAGGAGTCTTCTCTACAGGGCTCATAAGCCCAAGAAGCAGGGCTTTGCAGAGACTTAGATTTGGTCTTTGGAGGTATTTATTTACCTGATGGATTTTGAAACAAGGTAGGCATTTGGAAATGCTTGTGGGTTTTTTGTCGTTTTGTTTGTGTGTATTTGTTTTGGGTTTTTTTTTTGGGGGGGGTGTACTTCAAGACAGGGTTTCTCTGTGTAACTGAACTGGAACTTGTTCGGTAGACCAGGCTGGCCTCAAACTCAGACATCTGCCTGTCTTTGCCTCCTGAGTGCTGGGATTAAAGGCCTGTGCCGCCGCCGCCACCACCACCACCACCACCACCACCACCACCACCACCACCACCCTGTGTTTTTGTTTTTGTTTTTGTTTTTTTTTAAGATTTATTATGTATACAATGTTCTGCCTACATGTATGCCTGCCGGCCAGAAGAGAACACCAGATCTCATTATTGATGGTTGTGAGCCACCATGTGGTTGCTGGGAATTGAACTCAGGACCTCTGGAAGAGCAGTCGGTGCTCTTAACCTCTGAGCCATCTCTCCAGCCCCGTGTTTTGTTTTTTTTTTTTTTTTTTTTTTTGGTTTTTCGAGACAGGGTTTCTCTGTGTAGCTTTGCGCCTTTCCTGGAGCTCACTTGGTAGACCAGGCTGGCCTCGAACTCACAGAGATCCGCCTGGCTCTGCCTCCCAAGTGCTGGGATTAAAGGCGTGCGCCACCACCGCCCGGCTCCGTGTTTTGTTTTTTAAGGTAGGGCCTCTCTGTCCTGAACTCGCTCTGTAGACCAGGCTGGCCTCAAACTCAAATCTCTGCCTGCCTCTGCCTCCCGAGAGCTGGAATTCACGGAGTGCACCAGCACACCCAGCCAGGATTGCTTTAAGTATAGTTCTGTGAAGCTGTTCCAAGTTGCTTCAAGTTTTTCTAAAACAGCAACAAGTTGTAATATAGTATATGTTATAGTAGTGTCCCCAAACTCAGGGGCCTGGGGCAGAAGTGCTATAAATTCAAGCTCATCTGAACTGTGAGTAAGATTCCATCTTTAAAAAAAAAGGGAGGGGGATTTTATTTTTGTTGTGGAGTATGTATAGACATGTGTCTATATGCAGGTACAGGTGTGTGTGCTTATGTGCACATGTATGGAAGCCACACACAGTGTTTTCCTAGATTGTTCTCTATGTTATTTTTTTGAGACAGGGTCCTGTCATTGAAGCTGGAGTTCTTTGATCCAGCTGGACACCAGGGATCTGCCTGCCTCCACTTCCCCAGCACGGGGAATGTAGCCATAAGCTGCCACACCTAGGGAAGCTTATGTTTGGGTGGCAGGCACTTTACCGACAGTTCTCAGAACCCTAGACGTTAGTTTTTTTGCTGTGCTGGAGGCATAACATGGGGCTAGGCCAGGCTGCCCCCCAGGCCCCGGACCAGTCTAAAAGGACTAGCTGTAACACGTTCTAATGTGATATTTTGTTTGCGCTCTAATAGGATTTGCACTACATTCTAACTACTACAACTATAACTAGTCCTGACAGTGAAGGAGATGCTCCACGGTTTGGTGTCTCGGAGATCCAGGGCTTTGCAGTCAGCTTCCAACCCTCCCTGTCCTGACATCCAGCTCTCTAACAGATGTGGGGTGTGGCCACCACAGGTTGTCCACAGTGATGATAATGGTGTGCTCTGCACAAAGCTAGGCACACAGGTTCTTCTCATGTGGACAGTGTGAGAGACTCGGGGAGAGGGCCAGTGTGGTGGTTTGAATAAAAATAGCCCCATAGGCTCATAGATTTGGATGCTTGGCCACCAGGGAGAGGCGCTACTTGAGAAGGCTTAGGAGGTGTGGCCTTGGAGGAGGTGTGTCACTGGGAGTGGGCTTTAAGGCCTCAAGGGCCCAAGTCAGGCCCAGTTGCAGCAGGCCACAAGAATATATTACAGAGATTCAGCTGTATATTAAAGCGATACCTAGAAAAGGCAAGGAGTGTTTCTAGAGAAAGCCATTTATCAAGGAATATTTGGTGTTATTCAGCTTTTAATATGTATCAGCTGCCTTCTGCTATGAAATTCTTGTGTGCCCATATACTACGAGGCCATTGGCAAACAGTTAAGCTCCTCAGACCTACTGCTGATCCACTAGGTAACACCCCTGCAGCGCCTAGGAGATGGGTGGACTGTAGATGCATAGCTTTGTTTCTTGTGCAGATGAAGTGCAGACCATCCTCTTCCTTCAGACCTAGTAGCACTGCAGAGCTATTGACTCAGGACAACAGGGCTTTTTGCAGAACCAGGTGCAGTAAAGACTGGAGCAGCATTCCTGGAGGCAGAGCTGCCTGTGGCTGGGGAGAAGAGAAGGAGCAGAGTTTCTCAGAGCCGGGGGTAAGGAGCAAGGAAGGAAAGATGGAGGATGAAGGAACAGAGGACGGAGATGAGGTCGAAAGCACAGGAGCTCTGTCAGGACTATGACGGGCAGGCCCAGTAGGCACAGAGAGGAGCTGAGTGTGAGGACGGGGTTGAAGCTGTGTAGACAGAATTTTGTCTTAGAGAAATAAAGTAACGGAGGAAAAGAGCATGGTGTATATGGATTCCTTTCCCTCAGATAACCCCGCGCCAGATGTAGTGTCTTCCCCAGGACCCTGGGAGGGATTTTCTCAGGGCAGGCCCTTGGGAAAATCCCGTTACCCAGTGTCTCTCTTCTGCTCTGGATGTAGAACTCTTAGCTACTTCTCCAGCACCACGTCTGCCTGCATGCCGCCATGCTCGTGACACCTTGCCATGACAATGGACTAAGCCTCTGAAACTGTAAGCAAGTCCCAAGTAAATGTTTTTTTGAGTTCTGTGGTCATGGTGTCTTCATAGCAACAGAACACTAAGACACCGGTCATGGTGCCAGGTGGGACACAAGGTGAGCATAGTGTTTTCTCAATGCGCCTTCAGTTTCTTGACCCCATAGTTTGAAAAGCTGTTAAGATTTATTTGGAAGACATGATTGTAATGGCGATGACTGCCTTTGCCAGTACATGGCAGGAAGGGATTGGCCACCAGTCACTCCCCATATAGCACAGCACTCCTTATTTAGGAAGAGTAGAGCCGAGGTGCCCATGGGAAGGAGGTCTCTAAGGTTCTGATGGCAGAATTGGGGTAGGGGGAGAAACCTATATTTCTTGATTCTCTAGTCACCAAGCCCCAGTGCCATTCAACAAAAAATAATCTGGAAAGTGATTTGAACAGAAGTGCCAGGGTTTGTGTATGGCTCTGGAATGACTAGGTTCCGCCTTGCAGAAGAGGGAGAATTCTGTGTGCTTCCCTGGGTGGTTCTGAGTCCTGTTAGGGGGGCTCCCCTGCCTTCAGAGGGGAAGGGAGTCTACCATGTTCAAGCCTAGGAAGAAAGTGCTGGTTCAAGGGTGTGTCAGGAGGATTTCTGAGACACTGATAACTGAGTGTTCCAGACTGAGTCCCCATACCCTGTCTAGTGTGGATTCTCTCGAGATGGTTAACAGAACAACCAATATGTGGAAGTCTCCCAACAGTGCCTTACTCCCCTGAGAGAGCTACACTCGATCCTTCCTACCACTTAAGATTCCCACCCCAAAGGGAGGTGGGCGGCCGGGGCATGGTGACATGCACCACATCCTTTCTCAAACAGCTTGGCCTCGGGACCCATTTACACCCCAAAATTATCAAAGACTCCATATCAAACAACCCATTCCAAAGAATGTATCTTGCCTGTAGACGCTTGCATTCTAGAAACCACAACAAAAATATTCGTTAGGAAATAGTTAGCCAGGCGGTGGTAGAATATGGGTTCCAGGACAGCCAGAGCTCCACAGAGAAACCCTCTCTTGAAAACACATAAAATAACAATAACTAGAAGGAACCAGCACAGCCCGGTGACGTAGCTCACTCAGTTGGTCGAGTGCTTGCCTAATGTGCAGGAAGCCCCTGGATCTAGCTGCAGTACCACAGAAAGCTGGCGTGGGTTTCCGTGTTCACTTCCACGGTCTTGCATGAACACAGTCTATGGCCCTCGAACTTACCCGGATATCACGGCTCCGTCCAGGCCTCTCCTGTGCTGACCCGGAGAGCACTGCTGACGTTGAGGATCCACCCTCCTTCCCTCCTGATCACCACTCAGCAGCTCTTCGCCCTGGGATGTAATCATCCTCTGCCCTCTGCTTACCACCTGCTTTCTGCTCACTGCCAAACTCGAACAGAGACCTGCCACCCCGAGCGAGCGAGCTTCCGTGGCCCCCAGCCCCTTCTCCGATACACTTCTCTCTTCTGACCCACAGCCCATTCTCCCAAACGGTGTGCAAGGAGGTTTTTGAATTTTGCTTGCTGCTAAATTTCTGGCTGCTAGACCAGTGCCAGGCATAAAGTAGGCCCCCAATAATTGTGTTTTTAACTTAAAAATTAAAAAAAATATTATTTCTTTTAGAAAATATGCACGAGTGTATGTCTTTGTGCCTGGTGCCTGTAGAGGGCGACCGTTCTCCTGGACTGGAGTTAGAGACATTGTTAGTTGCTATGTGGGTACTGGGGACCAAACCTGGTCCTCTGCAAGAGCAACTGGCTCTAAACTACTGGGCGTCTCTCCAGACCCCACTGATTGTTGAATTATTGACTTGCTTCCCCCACCATGAAGATGTGGGTGGTGTTTTGCTTCCAGGTGCATCTAGCAAGCACACCCCATATTTATTGAATTAATGAATGAATCAATCGCAATCGACTGAATTTGTTGCATGAATCCAGTTGCCAGGTGAGGTGATGTTTTAAAAGCAGCTTTGTCTGGCTGTCACTGTTTGCCATGTTGATTGGTTGGTATCTGCCCCTCCTGTTCGTCACATGTTTCCAGCCCGGCAGCTCTCTATCTGGCTGCTGCCACCGTGGGTCTGCAGTGTAGACAGTCTGTGGTGCTGCTCTGCTGGGAGACTCATGCAGCTCCTGAGGTAGAAGCAGCTGCAGGGCTCCTCTAGCCACAGCTCAGGACTCCTGAGATGAGGTTTCCAGCCGCAGGCAGTCCTGATCAGGTTGGAGGTGTACACACAACACAGTACACGTGCTTAGAGACGAGAGCTCTCACTGATGTAGCTGAGTGAACGTGAGGCGGCGTTTTCAGAGAATGTGCTTGGAGACTCATTTTGGGGTTCCAAGGGTATATCCTCAGGGAATTCCCTCCCCAAGCCAAAACTGATGATTCTCACAGGTTCAGACAGCTGCTAACTACAGCTGACATTCAAAGCCCACCTCTGTTCTGGTGCCACCATGAATCTTTATGCTGGGATCTTTCCCGTCACTCTTTCTAACAGGGGCGGTTTGTCTCTTCTGACGTCTAGGTGGAGATCTGATGGCTGCTCTGTCTTCTGTACTCTGTCATTCATTTTTAATTCCTCATGAATGTATCTCAGCTCTGCTGAGTCTGCAAAGTTTTGGAGGGAAAAAGTTTAATATCCTTTACAACATGGGGTATATAAATAGGAAGGAACCATTCAATAGTTACAGAATAAACGGAGGAATTTACACCTGTTGGATTCTAGATTGACACCTGGGGCAAAACTGGGAATCTCATCTCCTGTGGCCAGTTCTGCTTTACATCCCTGGCGTGTCCAGCAGCCACATGATCAGGCTGCAGCCTAGGAAATTCTTAAAGTCTAGAATAGGAAACAGCTTTAGGATGAACAAGTCCCTGCAGTATGACGGATTAGCATCGGTGGCCACATAGCCTTGCATCTACAATAGTCTGTGAGGAAACAGGCTGAGACAGGGCTACATGGTTTGTCCAAAAGCATTGCGGGGT
Source organism: Peromyscus maniculatus bairdii (assembly GCF_049852395.1). Classification (NCBI taxonomy): domain Eukaryota; kingdom Metazoa; phylum Chordata; class Mammalia; order Rodentia; family Cricetidae; genus Peromyscus; species Peromyscus maniculatus. The sequence goes on from NC_134874.1 coordinate 7,044,612, forward strand.
GGGGGGGTGGGAGGGCTGGGGGTGGACTTCGAAACGGTAACCCTCCTGACCTGGGAGCAGATATGCAGATGTGATCCACTGCCTCACAGGCTGGGGAGACACCAGGTGCTTATCTTAAGTCTAACCTAAGACCTTTTTTTTTTTTTGTTTTGTTTTTTTTTGTTTTTTCATGACAGGGTTTCACTGTGTGGCCCTGGCTGTCCTGGATCTCGCTCTGTAGAACAGGCTGGCCTCGAACTCACAGAGATCCACCTGCCTCTGCCTCCTAAGTGCTGGGATTAAAGGCTTGAGCCACCACTCAAAACTTTTTTTGAGGTTTTTATTTTTTTGTGTATGAATGTTAGTCTGAATGTGTCTATATACCATGTGTCTGCAGTGCCTGCCAAGGCTGGAAGATGACAGATCTTGAGACTGGAGTTACAGACGGCTGTGAGCCACCACGTGGGTGCTGAGGATTTAGTCAGGGTCCTCTGGAAGAACAGCCGGTGCCCCCTAACTGCTGAAGCATCTCTCCGGCCCTTCCGTCTATTTCTTAAAACTGCTGGTCAAAGGGATGGCATTAACTTGCCCAGACCCAGAAGTTTCAAGAACACATACCACGGCACCTCTCCTCAGCCTGTTCCTTCTGATTCCAGACTTGTGCTCATCTGACATGACCCCGCTTGCTTCTGGAAAAACAGTTCAAGGCTTGCACCAGCCACTGACTCCATGTGCTGTTCAAGGGCTTGCCTGCAACACCTTGAATAGCAAAAAATTATGAACTGCGTGAATCTACTAGCAGCAGTGGTTAAGGAACAGTAAAACCATCAGATGGAGCACCAGGACGGACGGACAGACGGGAGGCAGTTAAATGACCGATAGATGTGTACTGTGCATGCGTACTTAAACACACGTAGAAATTAGTGGGGAAGTAGGTCTCCATTCAACTATTAAGTTTTTCTTTTTTTTTCTTTTTTGGTTTTTTGCCTGTCCTGGATCTCGCTCTGTAGACCAGGCTGGCCTCGAACTCACAGAGATCCACCTGCCTCTGCCTCCCGAGTGCTGGGGTTACAGGCGTGCACCACCACCGCCCGGCAACTATTAAGTATTTCTTGCTGTCCAAGAAACCTTAATGTGTTACTATGAGGAGCGGTTCAGAAGGAAAAACTAATCTGGACTTGGAATTCAGTAAGCATCTGTCCTTTTTTTTTTTTTTTTAAACACTGGCACTGCTTTTTATGGGGAAAGATTAGGAGATTGAAAGAACAGCAGTTTCCCAACAGGAGCCTGACTGGAAAGGTGGTATGACGCACGACAAGGGGGCCGGGAGTGGAGCTCAGCTCGCAGAGGGCTCGCGTAGCATTGTGTGGAAGCCCTGGGTTCGAGTCTCCGCACCACATAAAACTGGACTCGGGAGGTACAGGTAGGAGGGTCAGAAGTTCAGGGATATCCTCGGCTACTCGGTGAGTCTGGGGCCACCCTGGGCTACTTGAGAACCTGCTGGGGAAAGCCAAAAAGACACAGAGACGGAGCAATCGGCGCCAGCCTGCAGTGAGGACGGCGGTGGCAGCGCCCTGGGAAGGGCAGGTGGGCATCCACCCAAACTGGAAAAACCTGAGGCTGCCGCTGAACTGCGCACGGCTGAGTTCCGGCGCCCCGGGGCTCCTTCGGCCACCACGGGGAAACCGAGGCCGAGGGAGCGGCCGCGCGCACGCACGCGCGCGCGCGCAGGCGACCAGGGTGCGTCCCGTACGGATCCGAATCCGGAACCGCTACCCGTTCGGCCAAGGAGCGTCGGGTTCCCGGGCTCCCGGGGGCTCGGAGGCGACGTCCGCCCAGCGCTGACCTCAGGGACGCGGCTCCGCCGCCGTCGCCTCCCTTCCGCCGAGCCAGCGGAACCGCTCACTCCGCGGGGCCGCGGCCGCCCGGGGACTCCGCCGGGGCGCAGGCGCACTGCGCGTGCGTGAAGAGGGCGCGGCCGGCCGGGGCTGCGGCTGCGCAGAGGCGGAGCCCTAGCCGCCGCGCCTGCGCAGTGGTGGGGCGGGGCGGGAAGGAGGGAGGCGGTGGCACCGGCGGCGGCTGCTGAGGAGGAGGAGGAGGAGGAGGGTGGGGGGAGCGAGCGGAGGGAGGTGTTTCTGTCAGTTCCGGCTGTTTGTTCGGGAAGTGGATCCGCCGCTGCCGGAGCAGCCGGGAGGGAGCTGCGGATCGCGAGGCCAGGACCGACCCCGCCCGCCCGTCCGCCCGCCCGCCCGCCCGCGCGCGCCGCCCCCGCCCGCCATGGCCCGGGACTACGACCACCTCTTCAAGCTGCTCATCATCGGCGACAGCGGTGAGGGCCGCAGGGGCCGGAGGCGCCCAGGGCCCGGCCGGGCGCGGCCCGCGGGGGCCCTGGGGCGGGCGGACGGGCGGACCAGCGGGCGGGCGGACGGGGAGGCGCGGCCCGCGCGGGGCGGGAGGCGGCGGAGCGCGGCGGCCGCAGGCCCCGGGGGTGCAGGCAGGGGCCCGGCCGGGCTGTTCCTCTGCGGGTCGGGGTGCCGAGCGCGCGGGATGCACGCCCCGGCGCTTGCTCCTGCCTCACGTGTGACCTTGGTCAAGTCGCGCGATCGCTGGAGTTGGGGGGAGACCCGGGTTCGAGTCCCGGGGAAGACAGGCTTTTTCACTCCGTGACCTTGGGCAAGTTGGCTTCACCTCTCTGAGCCTCAGTTCCTGCATCCGAGAAGTGGGGACCTGCTCAGCTGGGCGTTGAGAGTATTCGTTTGAGCTAAAAGTAAGGAAAGTGCTCAGCGCCTGGCCCGATCGATGTAAAGTAAACCCCTAAGTAACTGTTAGTGTGGTCAGAATGAGTCTCCCTGTGAGGACTGAGCCCTCTGTGAAATGGGGGTATCTCCAGGACCTGTCCCTCCGGGTTGCTGCTGTGCGTTTGGATGAGGCGCGGCAGGTAAAGCCATAAGCACATTCCTGCAGAATCGTTGCAAAGTCTTTGGTTGGTTCGGTTCCCTCATCTGTAGAATGTAGTAGTAGTAGATCTGCCCCGACGGGGCTGAGGTTAGTTAGCACTCAGTGATGAGAAAGAACTGTGATGTGTCTGGCACACAGTGGGTGGACAGCGTTTGCAGTTGTTACTGCCATACCAGAGGGGGACCCGGGGATGCTTCAGCCAGTATTTTAAGTGCTTCGTCCACATAACACACTCCCTTCAGTACCGCTCCATCGCTGATTCATAGAGCAACTTCTGGTACCCGGTGCCTTAAAATGCATGTGTTCAGTGAATGAACACCGAGCAGCCTTGGGAAAGTCAGACTGGTTTCTGGCCAAGGATGAAGCGTTTTAGAGATGTCTGGAGTATGGCAGGTGACCAGGTCTATGGAGTGACGTAGAATTCGGGGAGGCAGGTCCTAGGCAGTGTAGCTGAGGTGCTAGGACTCCAGGATGTTTCGGAAGGAGGCTGGGGAGCAGCCAGGTCTATAGAGCAGACTTCAGTTGAGTGTGGGATGCGGGGTCATGTGACTGGAGACGGCCAAGTTGGTGGTAGAGCCTGTGGATCATTAAGGAAATGGAGCAGCAAGTCCCTTGAGACTCCGGATGTAGGCTTGGGTGGCAGTGTCATAGTTGGGTCATTCAAGTGAGTGGTTTTTGGTCTCACCCGTGAAGCTGGGTTGGGACGTGGTTGGTGGTTTGGATCCGGTGGAAGGTGGCTGAAGTTTCAGTGGTTGCTGGTGTGGAGGGAAGATCTCAGGGAAAAGTTAGGGCCCAACCAGTGAGGAGGAAGAGTAACCGTGGGCGGGGGTGGAGTTAGAAAGGTGGCGGCGGGCTGGTGGGTTGTAGTTTGAATGAAACAGAACCGAGCAAGCTGTGTAAACTTGAACTTGGACGTAGCCTGTGGCATTCCTCTGGACGCTGAGGATTTGCGTTTTCCTCTGGCCTTGGTTCTGAGTGGTTGATGGTATGGTGATCTCTTTCCTTTTGTAGTTAAAGTCAGCCTGCTGTGGTCAGAGGTCTTTATCCTTCCTGAAGATGTCTTGTGCCAGACTCAGCAAGAAGATGTAGCTTGTTGGCTTTTCTGTGAAACCCGGGAGATGGGTTTGGCTTGCTTTCTTACAGTGTATTTTACATGGTGTATTGATTTTTTTTTTTAATCTTTCTCTCAGAAGTCAGGTGTGGGAGAAGACTCCTTGGTCAGGGTCTGTGTGGTCTGGCTCCCAGTTCAGTGTGAGTGTGTAGGCCTGGGTTGTGGAGAGGAGGGAGACACTTGGCTGTGTGATGCCTCCTGACACTGAGCTGAAACGTCGAAGCTGAGCGCTTAGGAAATTGGGAGATGGTAGCCAGGGGAGTTCAAAATAAGCTCTGCAGCTGAGCGGGGAGCCTGACATCATCACCTGCCTGCCCTGCCCTGGGCCCCTTGAGTGTGTGCTTCTTAAGGTCTATCAAATGATTCACAGACACTTTCTCATCTGATTCTCACCCATGGCCTCTGTGGTTTGTCAAATAAGGAAACTAAGGCTTAGAGGAGCTGCCTGCCTGACTGCCCCAAATCACACAGCTTCAGCAGCAAAGCTGGGAGCCAGTGCTGGTCCCCGCTAACACTGCCAGAGCAGGTGGTGCTGGGCCGCCAAGCAGTTATAGCCCGAGTCCTTCTTCCCACCGTGCACACTTCTGGGATGCCTTCCCTGGCTTGGGTATCTCTTCTTTGTAGCCGAGGTTCTCTGCTTTCTTCTTAGGCGTTGTGGCATTGACTTTGGTTTATAACCGTGCCCACCGATGCCAGTCACTCTCGTCCTTAGAACCTGGAGGCTGGTGTGCCATCGGAGACCTAGTTAAAACCCTTAACAGATGAGTAGACTGGGGCTGGGAGGCGGGCCTGGCTTGGCTGAGGTTACACGAGAAGGTGGTCGCTGAGGCAGGATTGAAGTTGGTAGCGCTTCACTTGAGTTTACAGCAGGCCGGTGCTGAAGCAGAGAAAATTCGTGGGTCTGTGGCCCATGAGGGAAACAGCGGGACAGAGCCGGGGTGAAGGCCCAAAGTAGCAGACAGAGGGGGTAACGGCCAAGGGTGAAATCGCTTGCCTGCCAAGAGGCCACAAGTGTGCTGAGGTGTGCCCGTGCCCCTTGCAGGGTAGCAGACCGTGGCGCTAGGTGGCTGGCGGGAAGCACTGCTGTGGGGAGAGTGCGTCTCGCACTTCTTGGCTGGGTGCACGTGCAGGGTAGACAGCAGCTGGCCTCTCTGGGAGGTGGGTGGCGTGGTCTCTGTTCCTCTCAGGAATAGCGGTGCTGGAGGTCGGTGCAGGTCTACGGCAGCAGACCCTGCCGTGACTAGTCATCCTGCAGCCGGGGACTTTAGGTCCTGCCGTCACTGCGGATGGCACCTTCCCCTTGTCTGTACGGTCTGAGACTCGGATAAATTTAATAATAATAACAACAGTAATATTAATAGTATTGCACATCTTTAATCCCAGCACTTGAGTACACAGGCAGGTGGCTCTCTGTGAGTCTGAGGCCAGCTTGGTCTACATTGGGAAGTTCCAGGACAGCCAGACTCTGTCTGAGGGAAAAAAGAAAAAGGATTCTGCTGTCTCCTGCCCTAAGGTTTGAAAGCTGCTTCATGGCCCCTGGTAATGCTGCTGTAATGGCATGACGTTCGAGGCTGATATTTGTTCGGCCATCAGTTTGTGGAGGGTGTTTAGGTGGTAGGTATTAAGTGCTGGGTTCAGCTCGCAGCACCGAGTGATGCATAGGGTGAAGGCGGCAAGGTCTAGGTCCTTAGTGCTTAGGGAACTCACTGCTTAATGGCCAGACATGAGCTTTTAGCTGAGTAAGCTGGACCTAGAAGGCTTCAGGAGGAAGCAGAGGAGGCCACAGGGCCAATGGGGTGTTAGTATCAGGCAGAACACCACGAGGAGCAGCCCAGAACTTGGGCTCTCCTTGGGTTTAGCAGGAAGCCTCGTGGCAGAGCAATGGGGAAGTGGTGCTGAGCCCTGGGCGCCGGAGGGCTGAGCAACAGGTGCCCTGGATGCTCAGCTGTGTGCTCAGGAGCCCAGCACCCTCAGACCCTCTTGGGAAGGTAGGACCCGGGTGGACTCAGAGAACAAGTTTTGGGTGGCCCTGCTGACTTGCTCACTGGAGATGACCTGGAGAGGATGTCTGGGGTTAGGTTAGAGAAACCAGTGTTTCTACAGCAGCTCAGTCTGCAGCAGTGGTTTGTAATCTTGGTTATTTGAGGGCGGGGGGTGGGGCAATGCTGTCTTTGAGAATTGGAGTCAGACTCTGGGTTTCTCATGACAGGCACATACACTTCAAATTTGCTTTCAGTCGCAGGGCATTTATGGGGTCCTAGGTTAGGATGTGGTACTTTTGAAGGCATTTGTTAGAACAGAACAGAAAGGATGGCTGTACCAGCTCTGGGATCAATTGATGTTCCTGAAAAAGATGCACGAGAATGATGGGCTGACATCCACTGGCTTCTGGCTGCTTCCGTTTTAAGTCATGCTTCATCACTGGGTGACACTGTGTTTGTTCTTGCGTGGCAGTTCCACAGAAGTGAGGATACTCGGTCACTGGGTCTGGGGTATTTAAATGTTTCTTGGTATTATCAAATTGCTTTTCAAAGAAACCGAAGTCATTTGCATTTCTACTAAACCGGCTGAAAGTGCCCCCATCAAGGGCTAAGAATATAGCTCAGGTGGTAGAGTGTTAGCCTCACATGCACAGAGTCCTGGGTTCGATCCCCAGCACACCTATAACCCTAGCATTTGGGAGGTGGAGATAGAAGAATCGAATTCAAGGCCATCCTCTGCTATACAGTGAGTTCAAGTGTGGCCTGGCCTACATAATACTCTGTCCCCACCCCACATCCACCCCCCAAAAACAGAGGGGGAAGGGAAGGGTAGAAAGGGAAGGAGCAAGCCAACAAGCCCTTAGGATGCCAGCAGAGGTGCTTGGCAGGCCTGGGTTTGGATCTGCGTCTGACCTTTGGAGGCATCTTAGGTCAGCTGCTTATTCCTCAAGTCCTGCTTTCCTCATCTGAGGAGACACAGTCGGAATTCTGGGAGCATCACGAGCTGCCATGCAGACTCGAGTGTGTGCTAATCTTTCATTCTGAGGTTCCTTGATCTAGCCACTTTTGGGTAATGGAGACATGAGGACAGGAGGCAGGTCACTGGCCAATCAGAGCCGTATGTGTGGCGGTCAAGAGGAAGGCAGGGTAAGGCACAGCCAGGAGCTGCTGTGCCAAGTGCAGTGGTCCAGACACTCTCGGGGGGAAGCCAAGTAGGTATCCAGCAGACTCCTTGTGTAGATGATTTTTCTTTGGGTCCCACGCCAGCTCACGAATAATGACATGGAGACTTATTAATTATGAAAGCTTGGCCTTACCTTAGGGTTTATTCCTAACTACTTCTTAGTTTACATTAACCTGTACTTTTTTTTTTTTTGGCTTTTCGAGACAGGGTTACTCTGTGTAGCTTTGCGCCCTTCCTGGAACTCACTTGGTAGCCCAGGCTGGCCTCGAACTCAGAGAGATCCGCCTGGCTCTGCCTCCCGAGTGCTGGGATTAAAGGGGTGCGCCCCCACCGCCCGGCTTAACCTGTACTTTTAAATCTGTGTTCCATCGTGTAGCTCGGTACCTCATCTCTCCGAACTGCCCATCCTGCTTCCTCTGCACTGGCTGGCTGCTCTCCCTCATGCCTAGATTCTTCTTCCTACTTCCTCTCTCTGCCCAGAAGTCCCGCCTATACCTCCTGCCTAGCTATTGGCCGGTCAGCTCTTTCTATTAACCCAATCACAGCAGTACATCTTCATACCGTGCATAGATATCTCACACCACCCCTGCCTCACTCTGACTCAGCTAGGGGTCGATGACTGACAGCTGGATCTGGTCGTGTGGGCCTCAGTTTCTTCACATGCAGAATGCCTTGATAAAACCGAGGACTCTCCAGCTTTCCAGTTCCTTGCAAACTGAAGTGGCATGAGATTTGCCGAGGCCCTTGCCGAATCCGGAAGCAGGATTCAGTGGACCAGTCTCGTTTGGTTGACCTTCCTCTTGCTTGTCTCTGTTGTCTGGGGCAGCCCTCAGAACAGGGCCTGGGCGTGAGTGGCTGTCATGTCCCCCAGAGGATTTGAGAGCAGCTTGTCTTACATGAGGACGAAGGAAAAGGTCAGCGATTGACTGGAAGAGATGTTCTTGGTGTGTGCAGAGATAGGTTGGCCCTGAAGAGTTCTGGCCGCCCTGGGCTTCTTACGGAGGACAAAGGGTGGTCTCCTTCTTACGGAGGACAAAGGGTGGTCTCCTTCTTACGGAGGACAAAGGGTGGTCTCCGGGGAGCCCCTCCCCTCCTCCCCCCGCTCACCTCCATGCCTTCTCTCTTGCAGGTGTGGGCAAGAGCAGCTTGCTGTTACGATTTGCAGACAACACCTTCTCAGGTGAGTCCTCCTGGGTGCTGTGGGGTGCTCGGGTTTTGAAATCTCCTTCCCTGTTGCAGAACCCACTGCTTCTGTCTGATGCAGGAGACTTTACCATTCAGGTTGTTGGGTGAGGGCAAGTGGGGGGAGGCTTAGGTGAGAATTCTGCGCCTACTGGTCCTCGCTTCCCTACCAAGGGTCTGTTTGTGCCCCACATTTAGGAGTTTTTAGTCCTACTCGATAGTCCATGTCTAATAGGAAGAAGTCCATAACGTAAGAATGACAGTTGTCCCTGCACTGTCCCTTTGCTGCCCTGGAGCCTCTGTTCAGGGTGTGGGTGTCCTTTCCTGACCCCACCTGCTGTTCAGAAACATGCTCCAGCCTTGCTGTGCACAGACCCCCACCCTGTTCTGATTGGTTTTAGACAGTGTCTCCCTGTGGATCTCTGGTTTGGCCTGGAACTTGCTACATAGACAGGGTTGGCCTTGAACTCACAGAGACCCACTTACCAAGTAGTGAGGTTAAAGGCATACATGCTACATGCCCAGCCTTCCTTTCGTTCTGTAGTGGCTGGGAAGGTTGCTCACGTCTGGATGCACTGGCCTTCACTAACACCACTCAGGGCCTGTGGCTTCTGGTTACATCTGTTTAAATCAATGCTGCATTTCTGGGATACATTGTTTCTTCTTGTACACACAGAACTGAGGTTACTAGGTCACAGGGTCTAAGAGTGTTTAAACTTTGCTTGGTACTGCCACATTTCTTTTTTAAAAACCTTTTATTTATGCCAGGAGGTGGTGGTGCACACCTTTAATCCTAGCACTTGGGAGACAGACACAGACAGATCTCTCTGAGTTCGAGGCCAGCCAGGGCTGTTACACAGAGAAACCAAAGACCCTTATCTGACTGAAGCTGAGGGCAGAGGGGACATGTCACGTGTCTTAGTTACTGTTCTGCTGTGACGAGGCACCGTGATCACCGCACTGAAAGGAAGTATTTAATTGGGGGCTTCGCTTACAGTTTCAGAGGGTCAGTCCATCATCACCACGGCAGGGGACCCGGTGGCCTGCATTGCGCTGGAGCACTCAGTAACTGAAAGCTGAAGACAGCTTTCATAATCCATAAGCAGAGGGAGGGCGAGTGAGTGAGCCTAGACCTGGCGCGGCTTTTGAAACTCCCAGTGACACGTTCTTCCAACAAGGCCACGCCTCCTAATCCTTGAAATCCTCCCAAACAGTTCCACTCCCTAGTGACTAAGCGTTCAAATACGTGAGCCTATGGAGGCCGGCCTTAGACCACCACACCATGGAGTGTGTGTGTGTGTGTGAGTGTGAGTGTGTGTGTGTGTGTGTGTGTGTGTGTGTGTATGGGTGTGTGTGTGTGTAGGTCAGAGGACACTGGGGAGTTGGTTTCCTCCTTCCGTCATGTGGGATTGAACTCAGGTCATCATGCTTGGCAGCAGGCACCTTCACCCATTTGAGACACCTCACCAAGTTCCCGGGTGGCTTTTCAAGGAAGCTGCGGTCCTCTGCGCTCCTGTCAGTTACTTTCTCTCGGACTGTATCTGGGTGTTTTATGTGCATGTGTGTCTGTGGTTGTGAGCTTCACGCGGGGGCTGGGAACGAACCAAGCCTCTGTTGGGGTGTGGAGCAGTGTCTCTGGGCCGTGACAACCAAAGTTGTCTCCAGATTACTCCCTGTGCTTTCAGGGGAACAAAGCCACCCTGGTTGAGAACCACCGCTCTTCAGAACCTGTTTCCAGCTTTCTTCTTGTGTTGTGTGTTGACTCTGTTTTGTTTTGTGTGCTCACGTGTGAGGAGCTGCTTGTCCTGGAGATACCAGACGCCGGCCTGGTTTCTGGGGGCTCGGCCGGGTGTGGGCTGTGTCTCCACCACATTTGCTAAGCTTTCCTGCTGACTTCTTGCTTCTGTTTCTGCCTCACCTTGGACCTTGGCCTTTCCCATGCCCTTGCCACCCTTCGCGTGGTCATCCGTGTCTGTCTTTTGAAAGGGTCCCTGCTGTGACCGGAGGGAATGACAGCCATGCCTTTAGGCCGGCGTTTGTAAGCCTGCACCATGCTGGCCTGTGAAAGTCGGCAGCCGCTCTCAAATGCGTCTTGCACACGGACGTCCGAAGCGCCAATCAGTAGCAGCTTGTGCGCTGGTGAAACCTCATGGCCCCGCTGTCACACACGCTGTCACACACGCGGAACAGCGCACACCCTCAGCAATAGCACAAGGCCTGGAGGCCCGGCCTGGCTCCTTACTCACCACCCACCCCGCCTTAGCCTCACACACCCCACACTAGCCTCACACACCCCACACTAGCCTCACACACCCCACACTAGCCTCACACACCCCACACTCACCATGGATATTTTGCTGCCATCTCCCCAAGAAGGTGCAGTGTTGGGTCCTCAGTCCGTTTTGAAGGTCACCCCCCAAGAAAAAATAGAAAAGAGAAACCCAGGATGAATAGGTCTGCTATGTTCTCGGGTCGCAGCCGCCATGTCCCTGCCCTGCCCTTCGCTTCCATTCTCATTTCCTTGGTAGCCTGTGGTTCTGAGCTTGTCTCTTCCTTTGTGTCACGGGGTCCTGTCTTCCTTAGAGCCGGTGTGCTCTCTTTGTTCGGGGCTCTGTCCTTCGGGCCTTGACTGTGCGGGGCTCATACAGTGGTTTGGGGTGGCGTTCTGGGGACCAGAGGGCTCCTCCCTACCCTGAGTAATGGGCTGCGTTCCTACAGGCAGCTACATCACCACAATCGGAGTGGATTTCAAGATCCGGACTGTGGAGATCAATGGGGAGAAGGTGAAGCTGCAGATCTGGGACACGGCGGGGCAGGAGCGCTTCCGTACCATCACCTCCACGTGAGTCCCCTGGACCCTTGTCTTGATGTTTGCGTGACGTTGAGTGACCGTGTGCAACAGAGACAGCGCGGTGGAAATGTCTCTGCGTGTGAGGAAGCGAGGCCGGGGTGGTAGCTGGGCCTGCCCTTCCTGCAGACACAAGAGAAGGCCGCGGGGTGCTGTGGGGGCCAGCAGGGCTCGGGACGTGCGGTGCCTGAGCCCCCGGCCCTGGCACCTGCCGTGATACAGACTGAGTGCCCTCCTCGTGGGCACTCGGTTTTCCCGGCCGGCAGCTCCTTTCCCTTCAGGTGGCGATAGCAGCAGAATTTGCCTCACTGGGTAGCAGTGACAGGTCCTTCCCTGGCGCCCAGTGAGCCGCTGACAGGTATTGTGGGTGCCAGTCCTGTGCAGTCTCTGTCACCCGCCCTGACTCCTTAGAGACGGCTCTCCCTCTCCGGAGGCTGGGAGACCATAGGATGTGGGCCCCTCTTCTACCCGCCCCCCACATTGTCTGGCGGGTCGCCTTCCTTTGTGGTGCTGGTGGGACTCAGCTGCCCACTGGGAACCACTCCATGTTGAGTCCTGTAGACGTGCTTCTTAGGTGTCTGTGAAACAGTGTGGAGTTCTAACTCTGTCTGTGTGTCCTTGGGCAAGCTGTCTAGTGTCTGTGCCTCTGTCCAGAGATCTCTAGTTAGGATTTGCCTGAGTGCTAAGGCTTAAGTCCGGGGCTCGTGCGCGCACATTGGAGACAGGGCCTCACTGTGTGCCCGTGGCTGCCCTCTAGCTCAGAAACATCTACCCGTTTCTGCTGGGGTTAAAGGCACGCACCATCTCTCCCAGCTAAGGTGCTCTGAGAAGTGCGCTCCGTGTGGTAGTGCGCGCAGGGTGGATTGGTTTCTGTGACACATCCCAGGCCTTCCTGCGCAACAGTTCTGGATTTTAGTGGAATGTCTGCAGTTCTGTCATGGAGGCACAGGTGACCATTCCGGGCCCTAGGTGTTCTCTGAGGGTGTGCGTGTGGCAGAGGAGCACTGGGCTCCTCGGCTGAGGCTCAGCTTGGTGGGTGCGTTGTCCTGTCTACCCTGTGGTGGGCACGAGTGCCATGGCCCAGGACTCTAGGCACAGGGCACTGTCCTGTCTGCCTACATGTCTGGGCAAACCAAGGTTAGCCCTGCCAACCTTGGGGTCTCAGGCTTGGCCCATTCTGAGGCAGAAGGCACTTCAGGGCCTGCCTGCCTGCCAAGGGGGCCCTGGAGAGACTGGTCCCCCTGTGACGGTGGCTGTGAAGAAGGGAGGGTCCTGAGATAGTCGACCGTTTTGGGGGTGTGGCGGTCTGTAGGAGCGGGAACGGCTGTATCCCGTGTATCTGCCAAAAGGGCCCTGCTGCTATCCCCAGTCCTAACTGTTCTTGAGGAGGTTTTTGCCTCCCCCCACCCCCCGGGTGGCTGGGGGAGAAGGGTGGAGCCTTGCACTGGCCTAGGAAACAGGCCGGGTGCTGGGGCCACAGCGCCCACTGGACTGAGGGGCCCTCAGAGGAGTGAGGCACTTGGGTCACACGACCGGGAGCCCTGGTGTCTTCCACCCCGGCCCAGCCAAGGCCCCTCCCTGGCCAAGCTCTCCTGGAGTGCTGGAGTGGCAGGAGGTAGGGCAGTGATGAGCCACTTCTTGGGGTCTCCTGAGGGTAAGGCTACAGAGGCCTGCTGCTGCAGGAAAGGCTTCGTCCACGTGCTTCCCACGCCTGCCCAGAGGCACCCAGGCTGTGCTGTGTGCTGAGCCCGTGCTCAGGGCAGCGGTGTGCTGGGGACCAGGGCAGGGTGGTTCTTCAGGGGTTCCTTCAGAGCCTTGGACAAAGTCGGTAGACGGAGTAGGGTGTCCTGGGAGGGCTCCCCTGTGTCTGAGGGTGGGCAGGTCTCGGGCAGCAGGGCCCTGGGGCTGCCCTGCCCTGCCCTCCCCCTCTTGGTTCTGCCCCCTCATCTGGGGCTCCAGATGGCTGTGGAGGGACACCGGTCCTGATAATAAGAGCCCCCAGCACGGTCTTCACACTGCTCCCAGCCTTGGGGTGGCATCTGTTACCTCCTCACAGGTTTGTCCTAGCACCCCTATTTTATAATTGAAGAAACTGAGGTAAGGGGTAGGGGATGGAAAGAAACCAGGTAGCCTGTGCAGAGTCCACAGCTCACAGAGGTGAGACGAGGTTTGACCATTGTCCTCGGATAGGTCTTGACTACAGAGAGGTGACTAGATGGCTGGCTGCCCTTACCCGTCTGCTGTGGAGCCATCTTGGCACCCAGGCTGGGGAAGTGCTGCCCAGTAGAGCTGCATGGGAGGAGCCCTGGGGTTTGGAGTCTCGTTGTTCCAAGACCGTAGCCATCAAGGACGGGTGCTCTAGAGACAAGGCTCCGGAAACAGCCTGGGCGGTTAGGTAGAGGGGCCAGGAGTGTTGCTTGGCCACTGGCCCTGTGCTTCAGGGTTGGTGCTGCCATCTGGGGACCGGATGTTCAGAGGGGAGTGGGGGCACCCTCCTTCCTTCTAGAGCTTTGGCAGGTTTGGGGTATCCAGCTTTAGCTGAGTCCTTCCTGCAACTGCTGGAGGCCTGTGTAGCCTCTACATTCTCTGTCCCTGGGGCAGTGAGCCAAGAGCAGGAAAAGAAGTGTCACCTGCCCACCAGGGGAAAGGGACACACTGTGCCATGGCTTCTTGTAAGGTGCAGCCTCCAGGAATGACATTTTACTACCAAGATTTGAAAGTGTGGCTGTTTAAACCAGGATGGGGATAGCATGATATCAGACACAAAAACTGCCTGAATGACAAAAATAAAAGGAGAACCTCAAAGAAGTTTCCAGCTGGTGGTACACTCGGTCACCTACGGTGACTTCCTGCCTGGTCCATCTCAGACTGCTCCCAGCCTTCTCCACTGCTGCCAGGGTCAGGCCCGAGAAGCCAGTGCTGTCCAGCTGGTCAAGCTTGGCTGTGACTGGTGGTCAGGGCTGGGTGCAGGGCTTAGTCCTGGCCCCTGGGCCCCTCACCTTCCCCAGCCACTGTCCTGCCGTGGCAAGCGGGTCCCGGGGAAGCAGCTTCTCTGTCCTGGGCCGAAGCCCTGATGCCCATCTTGGCTCTACAGGTACTATCGGGGGACCCATGGGGTCATTGTGGTTTACGACGTCACTAGTGCCGAGTCCTTTGTTAATGTCAAGCGATGGCTTCATGAAATCAACCAGAACTGTGACGATGTGTGCCGAATATTAGGTGAGGCTGGACCTGGAGGGAGGGGGTGGTGGGAGAGAGGGCGGTGCCCTGGCCAGGGGTTGACTGTGCTCTGTCTTCAAGTGGGTAATAAGAATGACGATCCTGAGCGGAAGGTGGTAGAGACAGAAGACGCCTACAAATTTGCTGGGCAGATGGGGATCCAGCTCTTTGAGACCAGTGCCAAGGAGAATGTCAACGTGGAAGAGGTAAGCTCTGCCCGATCCCCGTCAGAGGGGCAGGTGAGGAGGACCCATGCGCCTGCAGCAGACCTCCCTTCACCACAGCGCTCTCCCCACTCAGGTCTGCTCATGTGTGAGTGACCAGCAGTTACTCAGTGCCACTGCCGGCTGCCGCTGTCAGGCCGAGTCTGTCTTAGCTCAGCTGTCCTCTGAGGTGGGATCCCCTTAAGAATCAACCAGGGAGAGCTGGCGGCAAGCCCAGATCTTTGCCACCCCAAAGCCTTGCAGGTTCTATCCCAGCTGCTTCCCGTCAGCCCTCTCTGGAGCCCATCACTGAGTTCAGTTCCCAGTACCCAGGCCAGGCGGCTCACACCCGCCTGAAACTCCAGCTCCGTGGGTACTGCACTCACATGCACAGACCCACATACAGGAAAAAAGATTGAGAATACCCAAGAGATTGACTTCCCCAGACAGCTGTGGTCTTTCAGCATTCCCTTTAACCTTTGACCCCACTCCCTCCTAAAGCAGCTCTTCTCCACCTGGGGGTTGTAACTAGAGTTTTCCTGCCTTGCCCACAGTCAGGACAAATCTCCGTCACCCGCCAGTCCCACAGCCGCTCAGACCCAACCAAGTAAACACAGAGACTTATTTTTGCTTACAAACTGTATGGCCATGGCAGGCTTCTTGCTAACTGTTCTTATAGCTTAAATTCATCCATTTCCACAAATCTATACCTTGCCACGTGGCTCGTGGCTTACCAGCATCTTTACATGCTTCTTGTCCTGGCGGGGGCTGGCAGTGACTCCTTCCACCTTCCTGTTCTTTCTTTTCTCCTCTCTGTTAGTCCCGCCTATACTTCCTGCCTGGCCAATCAGTATTTTATTTATTGACCAATCAGAGCAATTTGACATACAGACCATCCCACAGCAGGGGTCATGACCCCTTTGGGGGTTGAACAACCCTTCACAGGGGCTGCATATTAGATATCCTGCATATCAGATATTTAATTATGATTCATAAAAGTAGCAAAATTAGTTATGAGGTAGCAATGAAGTAGTTATGGTTGGGGGTCAGCACCCCATGCAGGACCGTGTTGAAGGGTGGCAGCGTTAGGAAAGCCGAGAGCCGCTGCCCTCGGGTGTGTTTTGAGGGCATAGAGCACACACCGGCAACCCTAGCACCGGGGAGGCAGAGGGAGGAGAATTGTGAGTTCACGGCCAGGCTGGGCTCCATAGATAGTCACAGTCAGACACCCCGACACACACACACACACACACACACACACACAGTTGACAGAGGAACAGAAAATTGCCTGGGGAGGTGGCTGTGCTGGCCAGCAAGGGCGCCCGCCGCACTAGGTCTCAGGTCAGCCTTACCCTGTCATCTCTCCAGATGTTCAACTGCATCACAGAGCTGGTTCTACGAGCAAAGAAAGACAACTTGGCAAAACAGCAGCAGCAGCAACAGAACGATGTGGTGAAGCTCACGAAAAACAGTAAACGAAAGAAACGCTGCTGCTAATGGGCCAGTCCACTGCAGAGACTGCACTGCACCCTCCCCAGCCCGAGGCCTCGGAGGCTCCTCGGGGGACAGTCTCAGTTTAGTGCCGTTATTTAAAGAATTCTCTCCACGTTTTTTGTACCGGGAGGCGCCATCGGCACTTCCTCCCCTTTCCCCTTGAGTGCCAAGAAGGTGTTGGACGAGCCTGCCCTTCCCACTGGTGCCCACCTCCCTGCTGAGGCGCCTGGACCTGTCGAGGACGCTGCCAGCCGAGCGGACTGATTAACCAGTTTGTACATAGTGTATATTGCATTAACCAGCTGCACACCCTCAGCCTGCTCTGGCTTTTGCCTCCTTCCTGCCAACCTGCTGCAACAGACCCTCCCGAGCCCTCCTGTCCCGTCTCGACGGCAGCTTCCCGAGGAGCCAGCCTCATGTCCTAGCTGAGTCTTTGGCCAACCTGGGCCCGTGGAGTGCACTCTACACGGCTCCTGACCTCTGGGAGCTGGGGAACCTGGCCTCCACACAGGCCCTGCCCTCGGCTGGCCCTGGCCCTCAGTTCCACAGAGGAAGTCAGTCTTGCCCATTTGGCCAACAGGTTTCTCATTCTGCCTTCTAGATGCCTCTGCTACAAACCCAGGGGAGCTGTGGCTTCTCTCACTTACCCACTATGTTTCAGTTCCAGCAGAAAGGTAGGGGTACCGGTGTTCAGAGATGGAGCTTGCAAGGGGGAGCCTTATTGTAACAGACGGAGCCAAGTGAAGCCAAATGAAGCGAATTAAGTTCCTCAGTTATTTCCGTGAGACGACCTGTTTGGCTCACTAGCAAAAGTTGTGATGTCCCACTTTGGGTCCAGTGCTTTTAGAAAAGGTGTGTGGCTTCTGGTCACTGCGGGGTCAGGCTCTTTCCCTTTCATGGGGAGAGAGCAACTTTGTACCCTTGCTCCCGTGTGTGCAAGGGCCTCCCAGGGGAGCCAGTTTGAAATGTGGTCCCAGGCACCTCCGGCACACGCAGGGGGTGCTGGGTATGGGAGGACACCTCCGAGCGGGGACAGGCACCTTTGCGTGACTGACAGACCTGTTTAGTATGAAGGCGGGAGGAAGTTTCTTGGCCACTGGGAAGAAGTGGCAGTGGGGTGGGGGGCAGCCAGTATTGACCCCCCCCCCAGTCCCCTGGAGTAAAAATCAGGGTAATCTACATTTGATTACTTCCCCCTTCCCCCAGGACACTTGGTTCCCTTTCCCCTAAAGGATCACGTAACTGGGAAGAACTGATTTGGACACCATGATGTGTTTTAGATTTCCTTTCCTAGGCGATTTCCAGGCAGTCCTGACCGGACAATCATCACAGATTACTGCAGATTTTCCATGTTAACACTGTGGACGGGTTTTTAATCAATAAAACTGGGGCTTTCTTCTCACCTGTCTCTCCACTTGTCCAGACTGTCCAAAGCTGGGGTTCTGTGCGACAGGCCTGTGTTTCTGAGCTGCAGGCTGGGTTTGGGGGCTGTGGGCCTAGGAAGGTGGGTGCTGTGGGGGACACTTCAGGGCCAAGCAGTAGGCGGCTCCATACGATCCAGGTGAGCCAGGAGTTGAGGCAGATTCTGTTTTCAGGACTGTCTTGGCCGACAGGGGGCAGAAGGGGTCACACATGCTTCTGAGCACGTGGGAACCAGTGTGGAGGTGTTTGCCAATTCAAGCAATAAGAGGGTGATCTTGGAGCATCCAGCCCAAGTTAGGTGCCTCTGTGGCTTCTGGCACCTGCCTGTTAAGGCCCAGGTGATGGGTGACTTGGTGACAGCAGCGTGCCTGTCCCGCAGAGTGTCACATGCATGAGTGGGGTGGGGTGGGGTAAGGGTGGGGGTGGGGGACTCAGTGCTAAACTGGTGTCCTGGTGGACCTGATGTGAAACTCCTGTCAACCAACAAACTTTTAAATGGTTTGCTAGGATTATTTCTGTATTGAAAGTTTCTAATTATGCTTTTTAAAAAAAATTACTAAAAATAAAGGTTCAAGCTGCCAAATTTCCTTCTAGGGTCCGTTTGCTCTCCTCCAGCTAGCTGTGCTCTGGGTACCTGGCTTCTTCCACTGTTGGGTCCAGCTCTTGTTGATCATAGGTGCCCATCGAGGGGCCTGGGAAACTGTCAAGGGCCAAGTCTGGTTTCTCCATGAATGGACGGTTCAGGACGGTGGTTCCCTTCTGGGCCCAGAGCACGTGTGGGAGGATGTCAGGGGAAGCTCCATGTTTATTCTTCACATGCCGGAAGGATGCAGTGGAAGCATCTGCTTGGAGGGAGCTCTTCCAGCTGAAGTCTCTGCCATGCTGGACAAGAGGGTGTGGGGCAAGACCCTGCCACCTTCACAAAGGACCCTTTGGCTCGGTACTAACCCCGCCGCTGCCGCCGCAGCCAGTGGTGGCTTGTGACACACAAAGCAGGTTGGTGACAGACAACCCTCCACACACCCAGGAACTGAGGCAGCAGGTCTGTAGAAATTAATTTTATTCTTAGACTATTTTCAAAAGAAGCAGTGGTGCGCTGTTTTTCTAAAAATATGCCTTTATAGATTTATATATGTGTATTATAAAATCCATACGTGTATTTACACAATTGCTACATACAAAATTACAGCACTGTGGTATGTACATATCTATAAGTACATTCTTTCTGCTCAGCCCTGCTGTGCTTTTCCCCGTGGAGGGCAGGAGGCTTCGGGAGTGGTAAGCAGCTGCAGGCTGGGCCCAGAGATCCTCGGGGCCGGGGCCTCAGCAGGGATCGGGATGGCTGCTGCGGGAGGAGCAGAAGCAGCAGGCTGCAGGCCTTGTCCCCTGTAGGCCTGGTGGGCAGTATCTGGAGGCTCCCAGCAGCCTTACCCCATCCACCCTGTGGCATCCACCCTGTGGTACCCACGCTGCCTTCCATGTGTGGGTGGTTAAACTAGTCCCCTAGGAGGCCATCCTGTGGCCTGAACTTGCTCGACTTGGCCAGGTTGTATTTGAGGTGGGAGGGAGCTGTGGAAGACCAGTGCTCTCCCAGCCCTACCCACGAGGGGAAAAGTCTGGAAGGTTAAAGCCTCTAGAGGGCCAGTGGGAATGCTGCCAGGCCCAGGCCTCACTAGGGGTAAGGACTGTCTGCCCTGGAGGAAGCTGAGTGGAGGCAGCCAGAAGACAGGACCTTCCCTGGGGGTACAGAATGGCCTCGGTGGAGATTGGGTAACCCGGTTCTTAGGCCCTACAGCCCTAGGCTGGGGCTCCTGCCCTACAGGGACTCACTCCGGCAGAGGTGCATGCACATGGGTGAGGGGCTGTGCCTCCCCTACTCCAGGCAAGTGGCTGGCGCAGGAATGGAGGCTCGGGCCTCCTGAGGCATGCACAGGAGGCCTCAGTCTGTCCCCATGGTCAAAGTCCAAGGAGGCAGCAGAGCCTTTAGGGTGGGCTGTGAGGAGCTGGGTCTGAGTGGCAGAGTCCGTCAGTGGACTGCATGAGCGGTGGCGTGAGCCCTGCTCACTAACAGGATCCTGGGGAAGCCCAGGCTGAGGCTTGGCTTGGGCAGTGGGGACAGGATTCATTCCTGTCCCTTGGCAGGGAGCAGCCTTCAGACAAGGCAGGCCCTACTTCTCGGTCTCCATCACACTAACAAAAGGCAATGAACCCACTGGAACCCACGGGCTCCAGCTGAAGCTGACGGGAGACCCTCTTCAACTGCCTCTCCATCCTCCATGGCCTGACTCCTCCCCACTTAAATTTTCCTGAAGAAGGAGAAGAGCCGTTTGCTGTCCGCGGTGCTGGGTTCCTGCCCCCGCCCGACGCCGTGGCCCCTAGAGAAGGCCGCAGCAGGCCGGCTCTGTTCCTTCAGGTGCGTGTCCATCAGCTGCCTGTCAATGACCCTGTGCATGTCGTCCTGCAGAGAAGGAAAGGATGTGGATAAGCAGCTGCTCCTCCCTGGCCCTGGGGTTGGACAGGGAGGTGACAGATGTCAGGGCAGGTGACGATGAGGGATGAGATGAGTAAGCACTAGTTGGGGCTGGGGACCAAGAAAGCGGTGAATGTTGGTACCGTGCCAGGACAGTCTCAGCCAGCGTCTTGAGGCCTAGATAACAGAACAGCCCCGTGCTATATTAGCTCGTGGGGCCGTCTGGATGCCCGTGGTCTGGCTTGCCACCTCACCCTCAGTCAGCCCAGAGTGACCTTAGCTTCTCAGCTCTAGCTCAACGAGCTGGTCCCAAGAGGCTACCCGTGTCAGAATTTCCCCTTTCAGATCACTTCCAGGCTGTCGCTAATGCCCCACACCAGCAATGGTGGCTGTTTGGGACTGCCTCCCCACACCCCGGCCAGGCTCCCACATGGCTGAAGCTGTGGGCAGTATCATCTTGAGACACTGTCTTGCTCCACCTCAGTCCGACTTCTGTTAGCTTCTTCATGGGGTAAGGATCTCACCCCCCTGACTAGCTGGTCACTTAGACAAGTAGCCCTGCCCTGTCCTACAGAAGAGCGGCGGTGAGCAGCTCATTTCTAGTCACCGGATTCTGACTTCTGTAGAAGGGGCCCACCTGACCATGGGCTCTGCTGCTAACAGGTTGTGAGGAGCTCTGTGTGGTCATCACCAGACAGCAAACCACACCACCACCTTCCTGCCTCCTTCAGCTTTTAACCCAGCTGTGAGCTCTGACGTCCTGACAAAAAGACCCTCAGACAAACCCACGGGGACTCAATGGCTGGGATCCAAGCACGTGGCGGGTGAGGCCAGGTTGGGGTAGGCTCCAT
Organism: Peromyscus maniculatus bairdii; assembly: GCF_049852395.1. NCBI lineage: Eukaryota > Metazoa > Chordata > Mammalia > Rodentia > Cricetidae > Peromyscus > Peromyscus maniculatus. Next base: position 7,065,514 of record NC_134874.1, read on the forward strand.
GCAGCAGGGAAAGACGGGCTCTGGGCAGCCACTCAGGAGCTGAGGGCACAGACCTGGAGAGCCTGGCCCCACTGCCCAGTAGCTTGTCTGTCCCTGTGTCACTCAAGTCCTGACCTGTGGGTGTGACCTGAGTACTTTGAGGTTTCAGAATGAAGCCACAGGACCTTTCTGACCTCACGGTCACTGCTGACAGCCTGGACACCTCTGCTCTCCTTCCGTCCTCACCCTCCATCACATTCAGCTTCCTCCCTGCTCCCGCCGGCTCCTCCTCATCTTCTCCCTGCCAGCCCGGTTTTCCATTTGCCTCTCAGATTAACCCTGTGTCATTTTTGCCAGCACTCGGCACACGGCTCCTAGCGTCGTTCTCTACACCGAGGACAAACTCAATGAAGTATCTTGTTCAGCACCAGAGAGACAAGTCACAGACCTTCAGCAAGAAGCCCTTTCAAAGCTGCCATGTTTTCCCTGGCACGGTCACTTCAGATTGCATTTTTACATTTTAAACAGCCAAATTCATCAAGCAAATTCCGGAGCATGTGCGCACGCACACACACACACACACACACACACACACACACACACACACACACAAGAACTGGTCACGATCCCACGCCTTTTGCTATTCCTGTGGTAAAAACCCGTCTACGGTAAGGTGGCATCAGCCTGCCAGAGCTGCCACACTCGCGGCACTGATGGGGGAGAAGGCTGGGCCGATGGCACGTCACACGGCATGGAGATGGGGGTTCCGGGACACAGAACACAGTGGTCCATGGGGAGTGGCGGATGCAGGACAGCGATGGAGGAGGGAAGAGATGGATGGATGCAAGGTTCAATCTCACCTCAAAGGCAGGAGGGGTGTACAACTAAAGCTGTTGGTACAGGAACTGAGAAAGGCCACTAGATCAGAAACCAAAGGAGCCAGATAGTAAAAAGCCCTGAGGAAGCAAACTGTAGTCGGGAGAGAAGAGAGAACAGCTGTGGTGAGCCGGGGTTCCGGCTCGCTGGCTGCTGGGGGGAGCCAGGGAGCCAGTGACCTGCTGGTGAGGTCAGGACTGGTTCCCAGCCCCACAGCGCCATAGTGTAACGGTCACTACTACTCTGCCTGCCGTGGGGGCTCCCCTCAGGCACAGGTGCCTTTCCATCTGAAGAGAGACCCTAACCACTGGACCCACATTCCGACATTGGCCTACCCCAGCCTCATCCATGAGTCACAGCCCCGGGGCAGCAGGGTGTCAGGAGACCCTGACAACGGTGGTCCTGGAGCCAGACACCCTGACTCACTTTCTCCAGGCCCCGTGCGAACAGTGAACATGGAAAAAGGAAGCTGCAGACCGTAGAGAGGGAGGACAGCAACAGCCAGAGGCCTGCTGGGCTGGACCCAGCTGTGAGTTTTCACTCGGTCACATGGGGCTTCCCGGCCCCAACCTTGGTTTAAACCAACCAGAATGAGCAGCGAGGAAGGCCCACTCCATGTCTGGTGGTGGCATGTCCCTAACAGGCTGTTTGGGCTTTCTGTCTGGAGGCCACGCTAAGGCATTCTTCCCCAGGGACTCCACAGGTGAGGACGGAAGCTTCTGGTCACCTGGGCTCATAGGCCCTTTTGCCAAAACCGCCATTACAGATGTTGGTTCAGAGATGCTTCAGGGCACTTGCCCACCTAGGTCTCGGGCTGTTGTTTACCTGCCAAGCCTCAAGCTGCTGTGAGAGGTTCAGTTTCTGCTGAATGGCATCCAACAGCTGGCTGTTCAGAGACATCATGTCCATCTTGCACTTGGCAAGTTCCAGCTCTACAGCGTTCTTCCTGCAAAGAAATGAACCACAATGAGGATGGGCACCTTGTGCCAGAGGCACCTGGTTCTTCACGGGGAGACCTGGAGTCCTCAGGGTAAGGAAAGGGGCTGACCCCACACCACAGGGTCACTGTAACTAAACTCTTTGAAGGATGCAACATGCTCCCTAACCAGGCTGTGGTAAGCGATGATCTCTCATCTCTAAACGAGACACAGGGAGTGGTTAAAAGAGGACAGCATTTCCATGAGGACCAGAGGGGAACAAGGGCTTCGCACAAAGGAGCTGCTTGCTGACCCTTCCCACAAGGTTGTGCACCTGAGGGTGGGAACCTTCTCCTGCTGTGGGGAGGTGCTCCTTTGGACTAGCCACTCCCCCAGAGGAACTGCCCCCTAAGATTAAGACGTTCAAAGGAAGCCACATACTGGTGACCACAGTTTAGCAATTCCAGTATCCAATAATTGAACTGTTTTTTTTTTTTTTAACTTTTTTATTTATTTATTTTTTTCCAAGACAGGGTTTCTCTGTGTAGTTTTGGAACCTGTCCTGGAACTTGCTTTGTAGACCAGGCTGGCCTTGAACTCACAGAGATCGCCTGCCTCTGCCTCCCGAGTGCTGGGATTAAAGGAACTGTTTCAAAATTAAAAAAAGACAATATAACATGGACACCAGTAAAAACCCAGACATAGGGTCTTGACTGACAGTTTACCATGATGGAACCAGGAAGAGGCCGAGTTTTGTGAAATAAAACTGCCCGTGTGTCAACACAACGCACACAGAAACACAGTGCGTTACGTCTGGTGATGTCACTGACGCTAACTTTGCTCACAGGCTTCAGTATTTTCAAATTTGCATGTTCTGGGTACTGTTTTGCTCACCTTTCCAACATTATTAGAGTTGCTCAGTGCAAAACAACAACAAAGCAAAAACCGGACCCGTTGGGGGGTATGAAGGGAGGGTGCCGTTAACCGTGCCGCCGTCTGCAAACGCAGCAGCACACGGGGCCTGAAAGCAGACCGTTCAGACCGTGGGGAGCTGCAGGGCTGACCAGCGGAAGCCACCAGCCTCACAGTAACACACTACCCAAGCAAAGCCGGAAGGAGTAGGTGAGTCTCATTTGTGAAGAGCTCAGACCAGACTTCCTCCCTGCCTTGCCCTCTACCCAGCAATTAGTCACTGCTCCACGCCCCACACACCCCACCCTGCCGCAGAGTGGGGCATCCACCAGCCGGGCCACTTTGCCCTATAGGAAGCTCCAGGCAGCTCCGGGCTCCTCCCGGCCCCGCCCACTGCGGCTGCAGGCAACAGGGATAGGACCAAGCCTGTCCAATGGGCAAAGGTTCAGACGCTGCAGGTTGCTTCCGTCATGCCCGCTGCCATTGGCTGTTGGAGAACAGCAGAAATCCTCATGGCAGCGGTTGCCATGGACGCGATTTGCCTGACAGTTCCCAGGCACCCCGCAGCGGCTCCAGCTTCAGGAGGGGCCAGCAGATGGCGCCGTGCGCAGCCCGGACCTAGGGGAATGTGCTGACTAACGCCAGGGCCAGGGGCCTGGCAGAGCGGCAGTGCTGCCGGGCCAGAGGGAAAGGGGGTCTTCAAAAGGAACCCCAGACCTGAGTGCTTTTCAATTGTGAGGTGATGAAACTGCTAGCAGCTTCCCTGGACCTCACCTATTGTGTGAGATAAGGAACCCCTTAGGGTTCCTGCAGCCCAGGTTAGCGAGGGGGCCTCTCTCCCTTGGATACACATGAAACAACCAGGTAAAGGAGCAGCCCCAGCCCAGCCATTCAGACTGAACTCTTTTGGGGAGGCCCCCGCGTGATTATGTCCGGGCACCGAGAACCAGAGACGTGCAGGGAATCCCACAGCCCACATTAGGTGTAAGAGCCTTGCTGAGATATATCGTACCCGATTCCCAAAAATGAACTACAAGTGATCGACAACCCAACGTGAGGTCTGATCAGAGAAGAAATCGGGCAGAAAGGTAACAGGGGATGAAGACCGAAAGGCAGACAGTGAGAAGCTGACTCCTGCTTACAGACACACAGCATCACTCAGGCCAGCTCTCCAGCCTTCGGGACAAGCAGCCCGCAGAAGGGATGTCGGGTCCAGAGGTCAGCGGCCCGAGGGCGATGCCAGTGAGCACAGTGGAAAAGCTTACTGCCCTCCTGGCCTTTAATCTGGGGAGGCAGAGGCCGGCAGAGCTCCGAGTTCAAAGCCAGCTTGATAGACAAACCTAGTTCTAGGACAGCCAGGGCTACACAAAGAAACCTTGACTCAGAAAACCCAAACCAAACAAAAACCCTTTACTTCCTCTGTGGACAGTGAGACAGGCATCCGAGAACAAGCACATTTTTTTTTTTTTCCAACTTTTATCTCCTCGGTGAAGGGAGCACATGACTGGGTATCAGCTGGGTGTCGTGGTGCATGCTTACAATCCTGGTCCTTGAGGTTCAGACCAGGGAATGAATTCAAGTTAGAGGCTAGCCTGAGCTGCATGCATAACCGACCAACCAACTTCTAGTAAAACGAGGACCATGTAAAAATATCCCTTTGCTTTTCCATTTTTCTGAGTTGTTGAATGCAAAGAAATGCACTTATGAGCCGTGGTGGCGCACGCCTTTAATCTGGGGAGGCAGAGGCAGGAGGATCTCTGTGAGTTGAAGGCCAGCCTGGGTTACAGAGTGAGTTCCAGGAAGGGCCCCAAAGCTACACAGAGAAACCTTGTCTCAAAAAAAATAAATAAATAAATAATTAAAAAAAAAATAAAAAACAAAACAAGAAATGCATTTATACACTTCTCTTTTGAAGACAGTATTTGAGAAAATGACCTGGCTTCCTAGAAATAAATGGAACAGCAGAAATTATGAAATGCTGTAAAAATCAAACCTAACAGTGCAAGACAAAGACCCTCACCAGATAAACGTGGCTGGGATGGACAAGAAAGGGGGAATGTTCCAGGCTTTTCAGAATGTGTCAGTTTGATGAATACATAGTCTCTGGAGCCAGATTTTTTTGTTTGTTTGGTTTTTTGAGACAGGGTTTTTCTGTGTATTCCTGGCTGTCCTGGAACTAGCTCTGTAGACCAGGCTGGCCTCAAACTCACAAAGATGGAGCCAGATTCTAAACAACTCAAGTTACATTTATGGGGTAACTTGTGTACACTGGGGGAGGGGTTTAAGAACACTGACTAGATACTTAGTGTTGTTAAGAAATTATTGTCTTCACAGTGGAGTATAGTTTCTTGTCAAAGCGCTTGCCCAGCGTAGATGAGCATAGACTGGGCTTACTCCCTATCATTTAAAAAAAAAAAAAAAGCACAAAAAGCCCCCACCCAACCCACTAGCCAGCTGTACCACTGCTGGTTAGGGAAGCAAACTGAAGGATCTTGAAGGAAGGGACAGAATCCGGGCCCCACTGGATTTGATCTGAGGTTACAGATCAAAGAACCCAGCTATGTGATTCATGCTGAACCTGACAGATGGGGAGATGAGGGTTCTTGTTATGTTTCTTTCTTTAGTGAATACTTAAGAACATTCATAATAAGCCGGGCAGTGGTAGCGCACACCTTTAATCCCAGCAGAGGCACATGGGTCTCTGTGAGTTCCAGACCAGCCTAGTCTACAGAGTGAGATCCAGGACAGTCAGGAGTGTTACATAGAGAAACCCTGTCTTGAAAAACAAAACAACAAAAAAGTGCTCATAATAAATTAAAAAAAAAAAAGCAACTAAAAATAATAAAAAGGTGGTCGATGCACAGAAGGACACTGGAAAGCTAAGCTGTAAGTGGGAAATATACTAAGCCATGCATTGTAGCACCTGATGTTTAAAAAAGAAAACAAACAAAACCCCAACTAACTACACAATGGATATATTACAAATACACCATCCCACCCACAGGAAAAGTGTCAAGTCCCAGAACCAGCCTTCACTAGCACCGTCTACCTGGGGACCAAGTGATGTGGATAGCAGCAGGGCCACGAACCCTATCTTAGTGCTCGTGTGTGTGTGTGTGTGTGTGTGTGTGTGTGTGTGTGTGAGAGAGAGAGAGAGAGAGAGAGGCGGGGGGGGGGGGAGAGGAAAGAATGTCTTATTATGTAACCTAGGCTGGTCTCAAACTCGCTCTGTGGTGCGGGCTGGCTTATACTGGAGATCCTTCTGTTTATACTTCCTGAGTTCTGGAGTACAACTGTATGGCACTACGGTGGGCTTATGCCAGAATTCCCATTTATTATCTACTTACTATTTACACAGGGTTTCCTGTGTAACAGACAGCCCTGGCTGTAGACCTCCAACTCACAGAGATCTGCCTGCCTCTGCCTCCTAAGTGCTGGGATTAAAGGCGTGCGATCCCTCTGCCTGGCACCAGAATTTAAAAAACATATCTACTTGGATTTTAGGACAAAGCAATGACAGGTTCAGAGGCCAGCGCCCGCTGCACAGACATGAGGACATTGGGTCCCAGCGCTCCTGTGAGCAGCGGGTGTGGCCTGTGTGCCCCATCTTCAGCGCTGGGGGGTGACAACAGGGCTGCAGAGCGATGCAGTCATCACACAGACACAGACACAGACACAGCAAACCCACAATTGAGTAAGTGAACAGCCCATCTCCACTCACTTAGCGATGGCCTCATCCCGGTCCCTGATGGCCTTCTGCAGCTGCTCCTTGGGCTCCTTGTCCTCAGATGTCACTCTGAGTCGGTCCCTCTCTTCCTTCAGCGCGGTCATCTCCACACTCAGCAGCGTCACCTAACAACAGAGGAGAGGAAAATGAAGGGGTAACACTGCTGCTGCATCCCAGGAGGCCAGCCAGACGGCTCAGCAGGCAAAGCTGTTTTTGCTATGTAAGCCTGCCCACTTGAATTTGGGTCCGAGAACCCAAATAAAGGTGGAAGGAGAAAACTGACTCCACAAAGTTGACCTCTGACCTCTACCAAGATTTTGAAGGGCTGGAGAAACGGCTCAGCGGTTAAGAACGCTTGGTGCTCTTTCAGAGGACCCGTGTTTTGTTTTGTTTGTTTTTTTTCCTAGTACCCTCAGTTCACAGGGGCTGTATCTTTTGCTCCATCTTGAAGGTTTCAGACATCCTCATATGGGACACATATAGTTAAGAATAAAATAAATCTGGAAAATAATCTTTAAAAAAAGAAATCCACAGGTGCCGGGGCATGACGGGAGCAGGCTGGTAGTGCCCTGTTGTTGCTCGGCTGCAATGCAGAGCCCTTCTCCCCAGAGCGAGGATGCTTTGTGCCTGGTTCCAGCTTAGTGGTTAGGATCTAGGGAGGAGGCTGAACCTGATGTGCAGCCATGGAGTCAGATTCCCGGTGTCCTCAGCACATCACACCACCGCTCTGACTGAGAGGTAGACAGTAAAAGAGATCACACATGCATCAGGGCTCTGGAACACATTGTTTGGAGGCAGGGTCTCAAATTCTGGCACAGCTTGATCTTCCCATTCAGCTCCACAGATCAAAGCCACATGGCATTTCAACACCTTCATCCGTCACTCTGATCTTACTACCTCTTCTGTGGTCCATTCTGCACTGAACGGCACCTGCTCAGTTCTCATGACCAACCTGGGAGTTATCATTTGGCAATGAAGGGTTCCTCTAGTGCCGTTTCAGCAACACATTCCATCCTACCCCACAGTAGAGGGACCTCACTCAAATACACCATATCACTGGATGCATGTCCTCTCCATCCATACATCCCAGAGCTTGGCTGCAAATAGTACTTAATCCTTAAACACTTGTGCATTGAACAGCTGACATTTTGAGGTAGTCATCAATCTAAACCTTTACTATTTGGGGGACATTCCTGGTTATATGTCCTGCTGGGAGACCGAGATGACCTCCCACTAGGAAAGCCAGATGAGAAAGGCATCTATTTTCCTTTGCAGTCTGGACATGTGACCTAGAGTCGCCATCCCCCGCCCCCCAAATCCTGCAGAACTGGGAGAAGTAAAGCAGAGTGCACCGGCAGCAGACTGGTTTTGCTGTTGGCTTCCCAGGACTCCTCCTTCCTGTTTGGGACCCGAGTTATCCAGTTGTTCTTGCTGTTGATCCTATAAGCTATCAGATTTAATTCCAAGGCATTCATTTTCTATTTCAGTTACACAGAGCAAATGTCTGTTGTGTGCAACCAGTCTGGTAGAGATTGCAGTAAACGTGTTAAGCAATGAAGACTGATAGGATCAGACATGAACAGGGATGCCCAACCCCACTCTCTTGGTAAGTGTTACACACCCACTGACATTCTTCCAAGGGAGGATCCATCCATACAGGTCTGATCCCTTCCATGAAGGGACAGCTGCCACCTTGACTCCAGGACTAGACCGAAGATCAAGATCCCAGACAGGGCCAGCAGCTACTCTGCATGAATGCAAAAGGCATCCAATGATGAGAAAACTGGAAACTTGCTGCATTTTTTAAAAATAAGATTTGTGTGTGTGTGGTGTATTTGTTCTTGCCTGCCCATGCATCTGTGAGCCAGGCACATACCTGGTGCCCACAACAGAAGAGACTGTTGGACCCCTGGAATGGAGTTACAGTTAGTTACAAGTTGCCATGTGGATGCTGGGAATCAACCCCTGGCCCCCTGGAAGTGCAGCCAGCATTCTTAACTGCTGAGCCGTCTCTCCAGCCTCAAATTTTGCATTCTTAAGAGCCTGATAAATAAGGAATGAAAGGCCCTGGGCCTCCCGCTCTGCACTGACTGTGCAAGCTACGCCTTTCCTGGTGCTAACAGCTGGTACACAAGGAATCTAAGCCTGGGGAATGTGCAGTCTGGAACTCTTGCAAAGGCTCTGGTTTGCATCTCATCTCACTCCAGGTGGAGATGACCGTGGAGAGGTTTAGCATTACCCTAGGTACCAGCAGTCTGGCGGCCTGACTGCCTGACCCTGGACCTAGAAAGAATGTGCAAAGACAGATTTCTTCAGATCAAAGGAGTGTGGTGTGGCTTCAGGACAGCTGATTAAGGGCAGAAAAGTGAAACCACATGCTGGGCATGATGCCAGGCAGGACCAACCAACACCCAATATATGCCAAATAGAACTCCAGACAAGCTTTCCATCGTGGTCTAGAAAACCTGAAGAAGCTAGAACCCAACAGCCAGCTTCTTAGGAAGGAATACAGAAATCAGAAAAACAAAAACAACTCCCTGCCCACCCCAATGAGTTGAAGTAAGGCTCAAATGCCGTGAAGGGCCTCATCACACTGCCCGCTGCGGATGTGGTCTCCACTCTTCCCACTCTTGTCAAGAAAGTGGATCGGGCTTGTCTCCACACGCACTTAGGCCACACCCCCACATTCACCTTCTAAGGAGACAGGGCCTCACAATTCAACAGCATTAAAAAGCCGACCCTGAAGCCCTGAAACTTGAGCTTCCCCCCAACAATCATTTGAACTTAGTCTGGTGGCCTGTGCTAGGAACTCCCGGAGAAAAAAAGCTGAGTGGTAACTTGTACTGGTCATTATGGGGTCTGTGATCTGCTTTACTGGAAAACAACATGGGAATGTAGTTATAGAATAAGGAGGAGCCAGGGGGTCTTCCAGGAAGATCTAGAGAGTTCCAAGGAGGAAGTGGAACCTGCTCAGCAACTGAAGGGTAAGCAGGGTGGAGGCCTGAGCAGGCAGGGGGGAGGGTCTTCCAGACAGCAGGGGAGAAGGAGAGGACACTGGGGAGCGTGCACAGGTACTGTTAGTGCTCACGTTCACCTTTGCTAGTGCAGAGGTAAGAAAGAGCTGAGATGAAGGAGGGTGGCAGCGTGCAGAAGCACAGGGTGGCCAGGGACTGGATGACTTCGATGTCTTGATATGGAAGCTGCCTATGACTCACAGGAGGTACCCTGCTTTCAAGTCACACCACAGGAAAACTGCCACCATGTGAAGGTGGCTGGGCTCAGGAGCATGGACAAATGGGTAAGTAATACACAGGGCTAGCTGTGAAAGAAGGCAGGTCTGAAGTGGCAGTGGTCAGAAGGATGAAGACAGTATACCACGTGGTGGACTGGTTAGTTTTTGTCAGTTATCTGGGAAGAGGGAACCTCAACTGAGAAAATGCCCTCATCAGACTGGCCTGTAGGCATGTCTGTGGGGCGTTTTCCTTGATTAAGGAATGACTGTCAATCGAGGGCCCGGTCCACTGTGAATGGTGCCACTTGTGCAGGTGGTCCTGGACTGGGTAAGAAAGCAGGCTAAGTGAGTAAGCTACAGGGAGCAAGTCAGTAAGCAGCACCCCCCCCCCCCCCCCCCCCGCCCCAGGGCCTCTGCTTCAGCTCCTGCCTTGGTTTCCCTCAATGACAGACTGTGACTGGACTGTAAGCCCAATGAGCATTCTTTTACAACAGAAAGCCAAGCAGAACACCAAGAGTTCCGAGAAGCCCTGAGCACTTGCCTTGAATATCTTGCAAAAAAGACTCACAGAAAAGGCTGTCTGGTTGCTCCGAATGCCTAGGCTACCAAGTGAACAGGGGCAGGGACCTCATGGATATCTGCTTTTCTTTACATTTTTTTTTTTTTTTTTAGATTTATGTAGTTCATGTGAATGAGTGTTTTGCCTGCATGTATGTATGTATACCCTGTGTGTGCCAGGTGCCTCTGTAGATCAGGACAGAGTGCTGGATCCCCTAGAACTGGAGTTACAGGTGACTGTGAACCACCATGTAGGCTGGAAATTGAACCTGAGTCCTCTGCAAAAGCAACAAGTGCTCTTAACTGATGAGCCCTCTCTCCAGCTCCTGGGTGCTTATCTTTTATATTGTACAATTAATCCTGAAGACCCACTCCATCTGCTGGTGGCTGCTCTGTACTCATCAATGTCAAGGAGGATGCTGGGGACAGAGGAGAGAGAGGTGGTGCATCTTCATGCTGGCTATGAATTTTTCCTCCAACTGATAATTAGCAGTTAAAAGTCTGGTTAGTTTCTGAGGTGGCATCATGAAGCACACCCAGCCTGACTTCTCCCCAGTTTCCAGGTGAGTAAAGAACATTCTCAAGAGAGAAAGCAATGGGATTTGAGAGTGGATCATTGATTGGAGGAGGCTTAACTTTTGGTCTGGCTGTTCCTGGAATCTCAGTCCTGGCTAACCTTGTCTGCACCCTACCACCAAAGAGCAGAGATCGTTCCAACTGCCGTCCCAACACTGTTTTAGAGACCCCAGAATGAGGTGTTGCACACAGCTGTCATGTGTGCTGAGGGCCTAGCCTCAGTGCCGGGCGTAGAGTGGTCAGATGGCAGATGGTGAACTAAGTCTGCATGAGGAAGGCCAACCCCAGTGCTGGCTGCTACTTTCAGGACTAAGTCCGAACTCTAAACCCTACCTCGGGTGTTAGTGTGACCCCCAGGGGTGACACATTAGTGGGTGCAGTTGTAGCTAAGGGGTTTCTTCTTTTGAGTATTCTGGAAGAGAAGTTCAATTCTACAGTCCACACGGGGCATGGGTAGGGTCTAGGGAACTCTCGGAAAGGGAGCTCACAGGAACTGGCCTAAACCAGTTATCAACTGAGCTTTTTCTTTTGTTTTTCAAGACATGGTTTATCTGTGTGACAACTCTGGTTGTCCTGGAATTCACTCTGTAGATCAGGCTGGCCTGCTTCTGCATCCCGAGTGCTGATTAAAGGCGTACACCACCACACCTGACTTCAACTGAACTCCTAAGGAAACTCAGTAGACATGGCCTCCTAAAGCTACAAACTAAACTCTAGGCAACCTATATGTAAGCTGTATTTCTGAATGACATACTGTCCTCCGGGAAATTTTTAGTTTTCAACTCTGATAAGAAAAAAAAAAGTACCAAACACTAATAAGGAAGCACTTATCTAAAATCAGTGAGTCAGGAGCACTGACATACACCTGGAAGGCTGAGGCAAGAGGAGCTGTTGAGCCCAAGAGTTCAATACCAGCAAATGCAGCACAGCGAGACGCCACCTCCAAACCAACCAACCAACCAACCAACCAACACAACGTTAACCCTCTCGGTTTATTTGAGACAGAGTGTCAAGGCAGGCCACGAACTTATTATGGAGCTGAGGACGGCCTTGAATTCCCAATCCCCTGCTGTTACTTCCAAAGCACTATGACTACAGGCACCACACTGTGCGCCACCAACTCCAAAGAACTTCTAAACCATCTTTTTGTTTTCCTTTTGGGAGTGCTGGAGATCAAACCTAGGGCTTTGCTCTTGCTAGTCAAGCACTCCGCCACTGAACTATACCCCTTCAGAGAACTTCTGGACCCAGCTCTCTGGTGTTTTATTCATTTAGTTTAGAAATCTGTCCTAAGTCTGAACCACCCTCAGAGGATCTTAGAGTTGAGGCAGGAACATGCCTTGGGCTGCCTAGCCCACTCCCGTATCTGGCTAGGAGCCAGCCACAGCTGTGACCTTTCACCCTTGCCCTCCGGCCCCTCACAGGAAGAGTAGTGATGGCTGTAGGTGTATTTTCTAAGATGACAGTAAAAAAGACAGTTTATAGTGAAGGAATCTTAAGTGTAGGCCATTTTTACCAAGGCCAGGATAGGCAAGTAAGTGGGGCTGTGTCCAGGCGCTCCCCTGGTTCTCACTCCTGCGTGTACGTCTGGTCCAGAGAAAGTGTGTCAAAAGCTTTCTTCTAGGTGGAGCACCTCCTAAGTCCTCTAACATTTTTCAGACCAGCGTGTCAGTGTCCTTTAGTGTTCACAAGAGACGGCATCACGGCCAAACAAGAAAGGAACAGTAAGGCCAAGAGTCCGTTCCCAGAGCTGAAAACCAGGCCCTCAAAGGTGAGGAAGCTGACACCTCTAAGGACCAACTGTTCCTTGACTCGACAGCTCGTGGCCTGGGAGCTGTGGCTTTCAGTGGTCAGCACCCACCCGTTAGCCCAACTTGTAGCTCTGTGGACACACCACTTCAGGAACTACAACCAGCACAGCCCCTGCCAATCTCACCTGGGCAGAACGAGGACTGGTTTTGTCTCCTGAAGACGCCCAGTCCCTCAGCTCTGGGTCACAGTCCCCTGAGAATGTGATGGAGGGGAGCTGCATCTCTCAAAAGAGGAGTGGATAAGAGACCCACGTACCTTCTCTGCACTGTGAAATGACGGTGCTCACCTGACTGTGGAGTTGCTGCAGCTCTTCTAGGCTCTGCCTCAGTTTACCCCTCTCTCCCTCCATGAGCTCTCTCAGGGCTCTGGAGTCCTCACTGGTCTGCCTTATCTGCTCTTCTAATGACTCATCGTCCATTCTCCGGGCACCCTGACAGAAAGAGGGAAGCCGGTAGCAGGGAGGAAGGTGAGCGGCCATTAGTGGGGGTGATGGAGGCAGGCGCAATAGAGAGAGTAGAAAGATGAGGAGGAGTGAAGGGAAGTGAGAGGGGATGAAACGGGAGGTGAGGGAGAGATTTTTCAGGGTTTAATTTTACCCTGGAAAAGCTCATTTTGATTTCAAGCTTTGGGAGAAGCGGGTGTATGTGTTAGGAATGGCCCATGCCACGGACAGCCTCCTCGTCCCACAGTGACTTGGCCTCCTGCTCCCCTCTGGCTACAAATCAACCCAGGCTGTTCAGACAGAAACGCCTGCCCTTTGACTTACTGCCTCTAATGTAACAGAGACACAGCTACTCTGGGAGGGTGAAACAGGAGAGAAGTCAGGGAGAATCCCATCATGAAGCTGCAGAAATGTCAGTCCACCCTGGAAGCCAGAAGAATATCCCCCTTCCCCTGAGAGGCCTCCTCTGGGATTCTCAAAGGCCCTGTTCATCTCTTCAACCTCCTGTGCTGACAGGGTTTCTCTGTGCAGCCTTGGCTGTTCCGGAACTCACTGTGTAGCCCAGGCTGGCCTCCCAATCACAGAGATCTGCTGCCTCTGCCTCCCGAGTGCTGGGGTTACAACTGTGAGCCACCCTGGCCGGCAAAGCTCAGTTTTGAAAGCTTGCCCACTAACAGTTGCCCTCCTATCAGGGCCAAGTGCAGAAGAGAAACTCGGGGGTTTTACCCAGACACAGATTTCTCTTTTCAGTGTTTCTAAGCAGAACGCTCCAGCTCTAGGCCACCAAGGCCTTGTGCAGGAGTATATGGGAAAAAGGACTACGCCATGGTACAGTGGTCCTCAATCTGTGGGTCTTGACCCCTTTGGTGAACATCTATTTCCAAAAATATTTACATTAGGATTCATAGCAGAAGCAAAATGACAGTTAGGAAGTATCAATGAACATAACTTTATGGCTGGGGGTCAGCACAGCATGAGGAACTGTGTTACAGGACTGCAGCATCAGGAAGGGGACCCTGGCCCCTACTTCCTGTTACTGGTACTCAGTACTACAAACGACAAGTGACGCGGGAGGCTCCAGCCCGGGCCTGCGGCTCCACCTACAGTGAGTTCCCCTGCACACTGGCTGGCTCCTGCAGTGACCCTTACCGAGGGCTCCATGCCGTCCACGATGCTCTGTATCAGCCTCTTGAGCTCGCTGAGGGCAGTGCGCAGGCTGCCGGCAGGCACGTCCTTGGCGGATGAGGTTTCGGAGGACTCGTCCATGGAGGAGTCCGTGGACACGGCCGAGTCGGCGCTGTCGTTCCCGCGCAGGTGGGAGCAGAGGTAGCGGACCTGGCAGTAGGCTTCCCACAGCTGCAGTCTCAGCTGCGTCACAAAGGGTTAACTCGTTAAACGCTAGGGAGGACCGGTTAGTCAGGACCGAAAGCCAGATCCAGACACCCGAAACCCTGTTTTTAGGGGCAAAGGTCTTGTCTTGGTTTTTAAAATAGTCTATCTTAAGAAATCATACTTACTTTGGACCTAGTACATCTGAGACTTCCAATTCTTTCTGAGATTCCTGTGTAGCCCTGGCTGGCCTGGAACTTGCTGTAACCGCTCTGCCTCAGTCTTCCTAGTGCCCGTGACCAGATACACCAATTCTTATCCTCCCTCTAATCAACTAATCGGCCATGCAAAGCATCTCTGTTGCGTACTTAGCTACAGTGACTGGAGTCGGGGCCTGGCTGGGGAAGGAGTGACTACGGAAGGCACACAGGGACAAATGGCACGGAGGGATGGACTGCAAATGCCGGAGGACTCTGGGTTACCTCCGAGGAGATACAGGGAGGAGGGACTGAGCAGAGGACTGAGCAGAGGACGCTGTGCTCTGGTGCCCTGCTCAAGGCGTCAGTGCCCTCAGCAGCCGAGCGCTGCCCCAGCCTGCGGCCACAGGGGCCCCTGCAGGCCCTAGAGCCTCTGTCAAGGGCAGTACAGTGTTGACCCAGGATGGTGAGAAGCCTGCGCCCACTCCTCCTGACAGCACACAGTGGCATCAGCACCTGCTCCCGCTCCTGCTCCAGCTCCTCGGCCTCCATGCTCTGCTCGATCTCCGACAGCAGGGACGTGCTGGCGGCAGCGGAGCTCTGCAGACTCCTCTCCTCCGTGAGCTCCTCCACTTTCCCCTGCAGCTGCCGGCACGAGAGCCGCACCTCCTGGAGCTCCAGCTGGCTCTGGTGCAGCTGGGGGCGAGAGAGCAAACGCTGGGCACCGTGTCCACACCGCAGCGGCAGTGCCCAGGACCCGACCCCACGGCTCGACCTGCCGCCAACTCACAGGACGGCAGAGTTGGGAGGAACCTACCAGGGTGTGTGGGGGCCACAGTCAGCAAGACCCGGCCCTGGAAATAACCAACAACTCCCTCCTTCAGTAATTTCAGGGGAAAAGTTACTAGAAGAACCCAGTGGTGGAAAAGATTCAAGGGGTGGGCGTGGTGGTGCACGCCTTTAATCCCTGTGAGTTCGAGGCCAGCCTGGTCTACACAGTGAGCTCCAAGACAGCCAGGGCTGTACAGAAAAAACCCATCAAAGAGAGAGAGAGAGAGAGAGAGAGAGAGAGAGAGAGAGAGAGAGAGAGAGAGAGAGAGAGAGATGCCATACAAGTCTTGGGCTTGGACTTGATTCCCAGAACCCACAATGAGGGTAGAGAACCAACTCCTAGAAATTGTCCTCTAACCTCTATGTGTTCCATGGCACATGGGCTCTCATTCACAAACATAAGGTGGAGAGTGACTGAGGAGGACTCCCAATACCAATCTCAGGCATCCACATGTACACACATGCATATATATGTGCTTGTAAACACACACACGCACACACACACACACACACACACAGGTTAGTGGGCAAAGACTTCCTGGGATTTTATTTTATTTTTTTTAATAAAGTGGTCTTTCTGGAGCCATCGTCGTCGTCTCTTTAAAAAGAGGCACAGGTTGGGGTGACAGTGTGGTGTGCGCCTGTGTTTCCTGCCTTCAGACTGCCACTGGCTGAACACAGCTGGGGCTGGGCTGGGACTGAAGCTCAGTACTGGGCGCTGCTGGTCTCCAACGCCCGGGCCGCTGCAGAGTGGGCTGTGCCGTTCCCAGACTCCCCAAGGCCACTGTACCTCCTGCAGATGCAGAGGCTTCGGCATGGATGGCAGCCACTCAGAGCTCTGGCTCTCGTTAGGGGAGCCAGTGCTTCACACGGACTTTGGGCAATCCTCTAGGGGCCTGGAGCCTCACCTTCAAGCCATCACTGCCAGGAAGTGGCTGGCTACTGGCCTGGAAGAGCCCTAACTAGGAAGGGCTGGAGCCCGGCTGCTGACAGGACAAGATCTGGCAAGCTGCGCTGCCTCGTCCCTGTTCAGCAACACCTGCTGGGACAGTGGGAACTCCTCTAGCCCCAGTTTTAGGAAATCTTGGAAGGAAAGAAAAAATAAAATAACAAACCAGGGTTACAGGAAATAGACATTCCTAGGAAGCATTCAGCACAATTACAAGCAGCATGTTCAGTGGCAAAAGGCTTTACAATTATTCTCTAGGCAACTCCACATACATCTCAGCAGGAGAAGTTCCCACAGTTCAGTACAAGTTCTCATGAACTGGGTACAATTAGTTCAATTACTCACACACACTCCAAAGTGTTTAATTAATTGTAACAGCAAGGGAACAAAAGGCCAGGAGGTGCCTCATTCTCTGGTCAGTGACTGATTCACCACCTGGACAGATGCGCAGAAAAAAACAATCAAACCATGGAAGAGCCCGGTAACTATAGGAATCTTGTAAAATAAGAAATGGTATCTAGATGAGCGTGGCTGCACATGCCTTTAATCACATCACTCAGGAGGCAAGAGGTAGAGCTCTGAATTCAAGGCCACCCTAGTCTACAGAGCAAATTACAGGACAGTCTGGGCTACAGAGAAACTGTCTCAAAGAAAAAATCAGGAAAAAAAAAAAAAGAAAGAAAGAACACTTTTGTATAAGAAAGGTGAGAGTGAGTGTGGCTGTGGTGGTGCATGCCTTGGGAGGCAGAGGCAGGTGATCTCTGTGAGTTCGAGGCCAGCCTGGTCTACAGATCGAGTTCCAGGACAGGCAGGACTGTTTCAGAGAGAACCCCTGTCTTGGGGGAAAAAAAAAAAAGGAAGGAAGAAAGATGACAGTGTATTTCTATGTATGAAAAGGAACGCAATGAAACGCTTTTATTAGTACAGTGGTTAAGTTTAAGTTCACAGCACTAAAGGGGACCTTCTTCTCTCTTGACACTGAGGGGCTAAGATGGTGTGTGATGGCACATGCAGGGCCAGAGCCACGTCTAGACCCAGGGCATCTGCCTCACGGTCACCCCCAGTGACGGGTCTGCACTCTGCTGATGGAACCGACCCACCTGCCAGGGTCAGGCCCTGTGAATTTCTGTAGGGGCTAAGAGCCCCCAGGACAACTGACTTCTTTACTGAGTATTAAAGCAGAGTCTTGCCCGAGGTTTAGTAAAGCAGACCGGCACATCTACCTGTAATTCCAGCACTTGAGGGGGAGACAGGAGGGCAGACGCAAGTCCAAGGCCAGCCCTGGTCTACCTGGTCTACCCATCAAGTTCTGAGTCAGCCAGAGCTAAAGTGAAACACTGTCTCAAACAAAATCAAAACAAAACAGTTTAACAAAATGCTTGTTATGAAGTGAGTACACAGTGTGAGTTTTAACCCCTATTCTAAGGTTTTCAAACAAAAACAAACAAAACATAGCTGATTTGATCTGTGGCTTAAAGATCTGTGTGGGGATGGGAGAAACTGCCCAGCAGACAAAGCCTCTTGTCGCTAAGCTGGGGACCTGTGTTTGACCCTCAAGATCCATGTGTTGGAAAGTGAGAAGTGATTCAGAAAAATTCTTCTCTGACCTCCACATGTACACTGTGGTGTGTGCTTCTACACACACACACACACACACACACACACACACACACACACACACTCTCTCCTCTACATGTGCACTGAAGCAGGTACACCTACACAACACACACACACACACACACACACACAGACACACTCCTCTACATGTGCACTGAAGCAGGTACACCTACACAACACACACACACACACACACACACACACACACACACACTCTCCTCTACATGTGCACTGAAGCAGGTACACCTACACAACACACACACAGACACACAGACACACACACACACACACACACACACACACACACACACACACACACACAAACAAATGTATAAAAAGGTTTTGACAGCAGGGCCTCCGTCACACAGTAAACGGATCAAATGGGCTCCCCTGCTGATGGAGACTTTGCCTTTACTGCTCAGCCTCCTACTCAACCTTATCTGAGGATTTCAAATCAAGGGATTCAACACATTCCAAGGCCACTGACTCAACATCTTACAAATCCGGGTTAGGACTGCTCAAGTGCTACCTGGGTCAGCTGGATTTTTTTCTTCCCTCTGTCAGTTGAGGCCACTTTGGTGAGAGGACTTCCTGAGGAGGCTAGTAACTTGTGGCGACTTAAGGAGATTTTACATAAACAGAAGTCACACATGGAGGAAAGGTGAGAATAAATACGATCCCCCAAAGGGGTGGGGATGTTCTGACTTGCTGGGGCCCTGTATGTGTGTGGGCCACCTCTCTTCCTCCTGCATGCCAATCGGCAGGCATGACCTGGGTTCCTGACCCAGCAGTACACACAGGCCACCCACACAGGGAGCACTAGCAGGTCCAGCCTGGTCCTGGCTCTTTCCCTCCGTTTCCAGGTTCAGGGAGTGGAACTAATTTTCATTTGCATTTCATGCTGGGCTCAAAGTTTCTTTTGGCTCTTTCCGGGTTTTGTGCTTCTTTCCCTTTTCCCCCGGGTCCTATCTCAGTTAGCAGCGGAGTGCTTCCCGCGGACCCCAAGAGGACTGGCAAGGGTAGATGAGCAACAGGAGAACCAGCTGTCCAGGGCCGGTCAGGGAAGGTTTCTAGTCTCCACTCTATCAAGGGCTTGGAACATGACTCTGGATAAACAATGTGTTTTCTGTAGGCTTCAGAGAAGTCTATGAGCGCTCTCCAGTCACTAGGAAAGTGACCTCCAACACTGCTGTTTGTCATCATTAACCTTGAAATGGGCAAATTCCTCTGCATTTCAAAACCTGCTGTGAGGCTTTAGAACAGGTCCCATGCGGGCCCCCCCCCCCCCCCCCCCCCCCGCCCCAAAGCTCTCAAGCTCTTCCATTTCTGTGGTGCTGGGGATGGAAACCAGGGTCTACGCTTGCTGGCCAAGCCCCACCCACTACAGAGCTACCATGAGCCCTATCCTCTATGCAGCATTTGCCGAGGCCCCACCACACTACCACACGGAAAGTTATTAGTTGAGAGAACGAAAATCGCAGGGTGGGGACGACGACAAGGACTACATGTCCCTCAGAGAGGCCAACTGCTTGGGTACAGCTGAGTTACAGAGGCAGTGACAGGTGTTCTTACAGACTCCAGCCTCAGAAGGTGCTTCCTTTTCTTGTCTGAGACCGTCTCTATACAGCCTAAGCTGGCCTGCAATCGCTGTACATCCCGGATTAACTCTGAACTCCATTCCTCATGACTCAGCCTCCTAAGTGCTGGGATCACAGGCACGCAGCACCATGCTCGGCTTCAGTTAAAATGTCATCTTACATCACAACTTCTGAACAGCCTCCCTGGAGCCCAGTGGGGCCTCGTGGCCTGGTCTTTCGGTAGGGACTTACCTGGCATTCAAGTATTACCTGCCCAACCACCTGCCCACAAGCGACACCAAACAACTCACTGTACCCTCCCCACCATGCAGAGGGAAATAATGCTCTCCTGCTCTGTAGGGCCAGCCCGGCAAAGCACCCTGGGAACAGATGCTACCCTCTGTTTCTGGGGAGACTGGGGGATTATTTTTCTGTTTTGGGGGTTATTTCTTGTCAAGTCTACGCTTGGTTTTTCATCTGAGGCCTGGTGGCAGTTCCCAAACAAGGACAAACATGATTAAGAAGCAGTTTCCTTCAGGGAGGTTAAAGAAGACCAATTAGGTTCACAAAGGGGTTGGCCTGTGCCTTTCCTGGCAATAGGCAGAAGCTGAGAATGTCTTGCTGGGTTCTGTGGGAAGGTTCCTGGTTTCTGTTCTGTTTCTGCCAGCCAACTAAATCCCTCTGCCGGGCAACAGCAGCAGTAGAGAGCACCGGGAGCTGAGAACAGAGATCCCCAGGCTCCCTTGGAAATCTTCTAGCAGATTTCACAAATGCTAGGGAGGCCAGGAGACTCTGAGTGCTCCAGCCACGAACAGCCTAGAAAGGACTATGTGACGCTGCTCTAGGGACCAGGGGTGGCTCGGAACACATGGAAGGGATGACCTGAGGACCACAATGTACTTAACCCAGCTACAGGCATGGTGGAACCCCCTAGGGAATTACAAGACGGACACCCGCCCCGCCCCCCCCCCCCGCGCCCCCCCCCCCCCCCCCCCCGTGGAGATCTCAGAGTCACCTACCCGGATGGACACCAGCAGTGGTGCTGGCCTCACTGCCTTTCCTTTTTGGTTAACCACCCCCCCCCCCCCCCGCCCCCGCCCCCGCCCCCGCCCCAGCTCTACGGAACAGCATCTCTGCCCTGTACCTGCAGGTCTTTGTCATGGCCCTGCCTTTCTAGGATCAGCACCCGGTCCTGCAGCTCCTCCACGGTCCCTTGAAGCAGATCGTTCTCCTCTAAGGTGGCGCTGAGCCGATGCTCCAGCTCCCGTTTCCGATCTGACAGCATCTTGATCTGCAAAGATGGAGAGCACACAGGATGGTGTGGATGGAGTTCTATCTGGGTGAGAGCGTAGGAGGAGGGCCTGGCCCCAAATATGAAGGTATGTGTGTCTCTGGGTACTGTGCCCAGAGACATGACTTGGAGAACAGAGCTGTGTAATCCTGGGCTGAAGGGAAAGGCCCTCCCCTTCTGGAAGGTGCCCGGGAAGGGGTAGGAGTTAGCCCAGGGGAAGCCAGCATGTGGGCTGCCAGGCAGAGGAAGGATAGCTAGTGCTCTGTAAATTCCAGAGATAAGTCAGAGAAGGCCCCACCCTGGCTGCCCTCAGCCCTACTCTGGCACAGCAGGACCATATCTGCCTACTCCTCCAGTCCTAAGCACCAGGAAATCCCCTGAGAGCAGACTCACTGCCTCCTCTTCCTCCTGCTGATTCCCCTGGGGCCAGCGTCCCAGCTCAGACCCAGATCCCTGGCTGACAAGAAGCCAGCAGGGTATAGAAGGTGGAGTGTCTATACCAGCCCAGGCCCTGGAAAGGAATGACACAATGGCCTCATAGGTAATTTGAACAAGTCATCCGTGAAGAGAAGAGGGATCTCCCTTCTGGAAAAGGCTCATTCTTTTGCACAATGAAGTCAACGTCAAGACACATGCATTTCTCTGTAAGGCCTGTCTGCTCTCTTCAGTGTCAGGGAGAAAGCCGAGGAAAGAGATGCCCAGTCTTCTCTGGTTTCCATGTTTGCAAGGAGGAAGCTCAGTCACTGCTCCTCAAGGCCAGAAATGCCTTACCCAGGACACTCCCAGGTCCAGGGGCTCCAGAAAGCTTTTCCAAGCAGAACTGGCTGTGGGGAAGGGAAGGGCTCTGGAAGTCCTAAGATCCTTCCTGACCCTGCTCCTCCCATCTGTGAGTTCCCTGTCACACTTATGTCTCATCTACCTGCGTGCTTGTAAATACTTTCCTGGCATGGTCAAGATGTTCCCCTTCTCTGTGGTCCAGTCTGGAGAGTGCCTTAAGGCTCTTCCTTGACTAAGCTCTGGGGACGGAACTCAGCACTTTTCTAGGGGAGAATTTAATAAGTGTTTAACTGCTCTAGGTCCCTGGGCTCTCTCTCCCTTTCCTTCTGCCTCCTGGCTGCCCCCACTCTGCATTAGAGTTTTGCTCAGGGCACAAATCCTTCCTGGC
>NC_134874.1:7092500-7187500 GCF_049852395.1 Peromyscus maniculatus bairdii
CCACATCTTCACCAGCATGAGCCTTCACTTGTGTTTTCAATTTTAGCCATTCAGTCAGGTGTAAGACGGAATCTCAGGGTTGTTTAGATTTGCACTTTCCTGATGGCTAAGGATGTAGAACATTTCTTTAAGTGTTTCTTGGCTATTTGTGATTCCTCGGCTGAGAATTCCCTGTTTAGACCTGTATCACATCTTTAATTGGATTATTTGGTTTTTATGATACCTAAGTTAGCTCTCTGTCAGATGTAGGTTTGGTAGGTCTTTTCCCATTCAGTGAACTGCTGTTTTTTGTCTTACTGATGGCGTCCTTTGCCTTCCAGTAGCTTTTCAGTTTCATGAGGTCCCATTTATTGTCTATCTTAGTGTCTGTGCTATTGGTGTTCTGCTCAGGAAATTGTTTCCTGCGTCAATGTGTGCAAGGGATTTCCCACCATTTCTTCTATCGAGTTCAGTGGGTCTGGTTTTATGTTGAGGTCTTTGATCCTCGTGGAATGCATGTGGAGGTCAGAGGACAGCCTGTAGGAGTCAGTGCTCTCCTTACCATGTAGGTTTCCAGGGAAGAAACTTAGGTTGTAAGGCTTAGTGGCAAGTACCTTAACCTGCTGAGCAATCTAGCCTCCCTATTTTCATCTTTTTCAGAGACAGAATCTAGTTCAAACCTTGGACCTGAGTAAAACAATGAATATTAGCAATCTCTGCACATACTTAATAGCCTACTAAGTGTGCACACACACACACTCCTCTCTAGTGTTCAGAACGTTCTGATAAAGTACCCAGAAGCAGCACAAAAGCCTTGGCTGCAGTGAGCTGTGCCGTCCCTGAGCCAGGTAACAGCAGGTTCTCTAAAGAGAACCACTCTGGCTCCAAGGCAACAGAAGGTACCATGGAGAAAGTAAAAAGTGAACAGCCAGGATCCACTCTTCTTTCTTTCCGTGTCATGTCCATAACTTAAATGAGTCATTTAGCCTGTGTTTCTTTTCTAAATTATAAACATATTCAATTGGGCATGGTGATGCATGCCTGTGATCCCAGCACTCAAGGGGCTGAAACAGAAGTACCTTCAGTTTGAAGCCAGACTGGACTACATGGTGAGACCTCGTCTCAAAAAAAAAAAAAAAAAAGAAGTGAAACCCAAATTATGAATATATTTTTCTTTTATCTGTATCACAAAAAGGGCAGTTCTGAAGGGACATATATTCCCTATCTCTAATTCAGGACACCAAGCAGTAGGAATAGAGCCTTCCAAAGATCAGCTGTCTTTTTATTTATTTAGTTTTGTTTTATATTTTTAGACAGGGCTTGCTAGGTGTTCCTAGCTGGCATGAAACTAACTATGTAGACCAGACTGGCCTCAAACTAGGAGAAACCCACCCACTTCTGCCTTCTGAATACTGAGACTAAAGATGTTTGCCACCACAACCTGCCGACCACCTTTTAAACAAAACAAAACAAAAACAAACAAACAAAACCCCCCAGGTACTCAGAACACCATGTATGTTATAGGACCCTGTCAAACATTGTGGTGGTTTGAATGAAAATGGCCTTCATAGGTTCATATGTTTGAATGTTCAGTCCCCGGTTGTTGGAACTGTTTGGGAAGGATTAGGAGGTGTGGCCTCATTCGAGGAGGTGTGTCACCAGGGATAGGGTTCAAGAGTCCTCACCAGGCCCAGATCCTCTCTCTCTGCCTTGTGCATGTGGATCAGACATAAGCTCTCAGCTACTTCTTCAGTGCCCTGTCTGTCTGCCCGTTTGCCTGCCACCATGCTCCCTGCCACAAACTCTTAACACTCTGGAACTGTGAGCCCCAAATTAAATGTTTTTGTTTATGTGTTGTCCTGTGTTCTTTAAGATCAGAACTTTCACCACTCTTAAAGTATTAGATATACTAGCCAAAGTAACAAGACGAGAAAAACATTATGCATAAAATAGGAAAAGAGGTCAATTTATTAATGTTTTATATACAGATTTTTTTAAAAATAATTTATTTTTGTTTTATGTGCATTGGTGTTTTGCCTGCATGTGTCTGTGTAAGGGTCCCCTGGAACTGGAGTTACAGACAGTTGTAAGCTGCCATATGGGTGCTGGGAATTGAACCCGGGTCCTCAGAAGAGCAGTCAGCAAGCATGTCAGTGCTCTTAACTGCTGAGTCATCTCTCCAGCCCCTATATACAGAAAAACTTAAAGACTTCACCAAAATACTGTTAGAACTGTTAAATTCAGTAAGATTGTAGGATACAAAATCAATATGCAAAAATTAACAGTTTTTAATATAACACTAATGAAATTGCTGAGAAAGAAATTAAGAAAACAACCCCACTCACAACAGAATGAAATAAAATACCAAGAATAAACTTAAGCAACTAAGTAAATGATCTCCAAAATGAAAATTACAAAATACTGATAAACTAAAGAGGATACACATGTGTGCATGTACACACACACACACACACACACACACACACACACACACACACACGAGAAAAGACATCCCATGTTCATGGGTGTGTTGGATGAGTATTGTTAAGATGTCTACAGTACTCAAAAGTGATCTACAGATTCAATGTAATCCCAATAAAATAATAAAATACCATGGCATTTTTCATAGAAAAAAAAAAACAACAAACAAAACCATGAGGCTGAAGAGATGGATCAGCAGTTAAGAGCACTGGGTGATCTTCCAGAGACCTATGTTCAATTCCTAGCACCTACATGGCAACTTTAATTCCAGGGGATCCAGCACCTTCACAGAAATATATACAGACAAAATACTAATGCACATAAAATTAAAATAAATACATCTTTAAAAAAGAAAAAACACTCCTAAAAGTTGTATTGCACCACAAAAGATTTACAGAAATAGCAATCCCAGGGAGGCAGATTACAAAGTTGGAGATAATATACACAATGGAGTACTACTCAGCAGAGAAAAACAATGACAGCATAAAATCTGCAGGCAAATGGCTGGAACTAGAAAATATCATCCTGAGTGAGGTAACCCAGACTCAGAAGGACAAACATCAGCCTTTCTCCAGTAACTGATGGAAGCAGAAACAGAGATCCACAGCCAAACATCATGCTGAGCTCTGGGAGTCCAGTTGAAGAGAAGAAGAGGGATTCTATGAGCAAGTGCATCAGGATCATGATGGGGAAACCTACAGAGACAATCAAACCAAACTAGTGGGAACTCATGAACTTTAGATCAACAGCTGTGGAGCCTCCATGGGACTGGACTAGGCCGTCTGCATAAGCGAGACAGTTGTGTAGCTTGGTCTGCTTAAGGGGCCCCCAGCAGTATGATCAGAATCCATTCGCGGTGCATGAGCAGTTTCTGGAGCCCACTACCTATGATGGGACACTTTGCACAGCCTTGAGGCAGGGGGAGGGGCTTGGACCTACCTCTACTGAATGTACCAGGCTCTGCTGACTTCCCATGGGAAGCCTTACCTTCTTGTAGGAGGGAATGGGGGTGGGTGGGTTGGGGGGGGGGGGAGGCTGGAGGGGCAGGAGGAGGGAAGAGGGGTATCTGACTGGTAAGTAAAATGAATAAAAAAAATTTCTTAATTAAAAAAAAAGACCTTTAAAGGTTAAAAAACAAAAACAGAAGGCATGGTACTGGCTTAAAAGTCACATAGGCTAAAGAGAAAAGAATACAGAACCCAGGTTTTTTTTTGTTTTGTTTTGGTTTTTCGAGACAGGGTCTCTCTGTGTAGTTTTGGTGCCTGTCCTGGATCTCGCTCTGTAGACCAGGCTGGCCTCGAACTTACAGAGATCCACCTGCCTCTGCCTCCCGAGTGCTGGGATTAAAGGCGTGTGCCACTACTGCCCGAGAACCCAGGTTTTTAACAAAGACAAAAACAATGTACACTGGAGAAAAGAGCTAGAAAACTGAACAGCTGTATATGGAACATAGAAACTAGATCCTTATTTCCCATACATAAAAAGCCAACTCAAATAGACCAGAGATTTAAATATAAAATTTCAGAGCTGAAATAACTTCAAGTTCTTAGTCTACAAAGATTTTAAAAATATGATCTTTGAAGCACGGGCAATAAAAGCAAAAAATAAAACATGGGATCGTATTAATCAAACCACAGCTTTCATACAACAAAGGCAACAATCAAGAGTGGACACAATCTACAGAATGGAGGAAATTTCTGCAAACTACTCATCTGAGAAGAGATTAAATGTCTAGAATAGACAAGGAACTCTAACAAGTCAGCATAAACAGTCTGATTTTAAAAATGGCAAATAATACAATTCTCAACAGAGGGCACAGAAATGTCAAATAAACCTATAAAAAAATGGTCAGCACCACTAGTTATACTAGGTACATCAACATCAAAACCATGAGGTAATCACACCACTTTGGTTGTTATCCGAAAACACAAAGAATAGTATCCCACATGGACCCTACCATCTCCATACACACAGGCCCAGTTCCTGACCTGAACTGCTTTGCCTGGTAAGCTCCTCTTCCCCACACCCATCCACTGCTGCTGCTATTTCCACCTCCAAAGGCCTAACTCCAGCCCACAGCTTGCCTGGCTCAGGCCTAATCAAGCAGCTCACATAGCAGCTTTACCTGGCCTAGTTCCAGTCACATAGCTCCTACACTGGCCTAATCCAAGGCAGTCTAGTATCAGAGACACACACACCAAAGGAAGAAGTCCACATGCCCAGGTCATATCATCACAAAAATAAAAACAATTCGAAAGGCCAAGACAGCATGCTTCCTATCACACTCACTAGTCCTGTAAAAATATTCTCAAATGAGAACCACCCAGATGAACCCAGGATATAGAAATGAAAATAATCATAAACTTATGGAAAAAATCAGGGAGTTTAAAGAGACAGGAACACCTCACTGGACCTCAAGAAGATAACAATAAATACCTGAGTGATGTCTAAGAAAATACAAATATACAGCTGAATGAAATGATGAAGACAGTTCAGGATTTGAAAACAGAGTTCAGTAAAGAGAAATACTGAGAACTCAAAGTGAAATGAAACTGAAATGAAATATTAACCCCACTATATAACTCAGTGGGAAGCAGAATGGATCAAGTAGAAGATAGAATACAGGGATTTGAAGATAGAATAGAGGAATTAGCCCACACAAGCACAGAACAGGAAAAAAATTTAAAGGAACACGAAAGAACTGTGGGATACCATGAAAAGACCAAATCTTCTTAGGCACATATGGAGGAGAAGAATCCTAGGTTAATGACACGGACCAGATCTTCAACAAGATCATGGAAGAAAATGTCGCCAAACTAAGGAAAAACACACCCATACAGATACAAGAAGCACCTGAAAGACCAAACCGACGAGGCTAGAAAAGAAACTCCACACAACATAGTTAAAACACTCAACATACAGAACAAAGTATTGAAACTACAAGTCATATACAAAGGAAAACCCATCAGAATAATGCCCGATTTCTAAATGGAAGCTTTAAAAGCCACACGAGCCTGCAGCTCCAGATTCTAAAAGACGGCCTGCCAACCTAGACTAGTACCCAGCACTATGTACCATAGTCAGAGGAGAAGGAAAAACTTTCCATGATCCAAACAGGCTAAAAGAACTCAAAGGCAATAGACCAACACTAATAGAATCCTGGAAGCAGTATTTCAAACTGAAGAGAGGAAGCACCGCCAAGAGACTACAGAAAGAAAAAAAAAATGAAGCTATAATTATTGAAACATAGAAAGTACAACTAAGAACACACACACACACACACACACACACACACACACACACACGCACGCACAAAATCCAAAACAAATGATTGCAATCAATGCCTTTCAATAATAACTTTAAATATTAATAGCATCAATCCTCTAGTCCAAAGGCACAGAATGACTGAGTGGATTGATCCATCTTTCTACTGTCTACAAGAAACTGAGCTTTAAAGATTGGCACTACTCCAAAGTGAGAAGGATGGAAAAAGTACTCCGATCAAATGGGATAAGGAAGCAAGCAGGCATCACCAGCCTACTGTCGACAAAACAGGCCTCAGCTCTTCCTGCCCCCATGCCTCCCTCCACTCTGCTACCATGGATTCTAAGACTCTGGAGCCATAAACCCAATCAAATGCTTTCTTTTATAAGTTATCTTGATCATTGGGTTTTATCACACCAATACAAAGCAACTAATACATTACAATCAAATGCAGTGTGCTCAATTTCATAAAAAGTAAGCTACTGGAATTAACGACACAGATTAACATCAATCCCATTAAGAGTAGGTGATTTTAATATCTACTTTCTCTAAAAGATAGGTCATCTGGACAAAAAATAAACAGAAAAACATCAGAATTAAATAACATTATACATCAGGTATCCACAGAGTATTCCACCCAATCACCAAAGAACGTAACTCGCCTCAGCATCCCTAGGAAGCTTCTCTGAAGTAATACAAATCTTCAAGCTGGGTGGCTGGGTGTGGTGGCGCACAGCTTTACTCCCAGCACTCGGGAGGCAGAGGCAGGCGGATCTCTGTGAGTTTGAGTACAGCCTGGTCTACAAACTGAGTTCCAGGACAGCCTGGGCTATGTAGAGGGACTCTGTCTCAAAAATATCTGACCACAATGCAATAAAATATAAAACAGACAGGAAAAAACCCTCTAATAAGTGCACAAACTTGTGGAGATTAAACAACTCATTACTGAAGAAAGCAAGAAAGGAAATATCCTTGAACGAAACGAAGATGAAACAAAACACAACCAAACCCCTGGGGTACATTAAAGGCAGTCCTGCGGGGGACAGTGGGAGCTCTAAGTGCCTATAGTAAGAAATTAGAAAGAGCCAAATGAAGGACTTAATGATACAACTCAAGCATTTAGAAAAACAAAGCAAACCAAAATCCAATGGATAGCAAGAAATAATAAAAATCAGAGCAGAAATTAATGAAACAAAACCTGCAAACAATACAAAGAATCGACGAATCTGAGAAGATAAACAAGACTGATGGACCATTGGCTCAACTAACAAAGACAAAGAAAGGGATGACCCAAAACAAAAGAACAGAAATATTAAAACAGACACCAAGAAATTCACATTTTAAGCAAGTATTTTTAAAGCGTGTACTCCAAAGCTGAGTATGGTAGCACACACCTTTAATCCCAGCACTAGAGAGGAAGGTTGATCTCTGAATTTGAGGCCAGCCTCATCTCCAGAGACTTCCAGACCAGTCAGGGATACATAATGAGACTCTGTCTCAAAAACATGTATTCCATTAAGTTGGAAAATCTAAAAGAAATGGATTAATTTCCAGATTCATTCAAACCACTAAAGTTAAACCAGGAGGAGAACAGCAATCTAAATAGATCCATAATAGGAAAGTCAAACAAGCCCAGGTCGAGATGCACCCACAGCAGACTTCTACCAGACTTTCTAAGATCTACAGCCAATCCTCATAGTATGCAAACAGAAGGAGCACCCCCACACTCCTTCTATGGAGCCAGCAGTGAACTAATACCAAAGTGAGGTAAAGATACAAGCGGGGAAAAGAGATACAGACCAACATCCCCTGTGAACATACATTAGAAAATGTAGTAACACACACACAAAAAGGACTTCAAGTCAAAAACCACATTGTCAATAGAGGCATCCTCACAAAGACATATATGCAAGAAAAACACCAGTGCACATAAATTATACATAATTAAAATATTAAAAAACATAAGATGTTTGGCACAGATTAAGCATGTAGTATATGACAGCTATTATTATTAAGTAAAAACCTGAAATAAAATACTGGTATTTCCTATAAGGAACATATGTAATTTGAAAAAGTTGAAACCTTGGAGAGGATCTGGTTTAAGCCACTAATCTGCAGGTGTGGATCTGCGGCATGGTGAAAAAGATGAACCTATTAGGAAGGAGATGATGTGAGCATATGAAGGCCAGTACAGTCTTGGCTCTCGTTTCGGGTTCGTTCTTTCTTTTTCCTTTCTTTCCTTTCTTTCCTTTCTTTCCTCTCTTTCTTTCTTTTTTTTTGTCAAAACAAATAGCCATAGAAGATTTTCAGGACTGCTATGAATTTATGCTCTAGAATAAAGTCCAATGCCACCAGCCTGTGCATTCACATGAGTTCACAGAGAAGACCTGATGTAGTTGATGCATATTGTGGTCCTGTTTAGAAGCAGCATGTGTAAAAGCCACTCTGACATTTAGAAAGTGAACACCCTCTAGAGAGAGGAGACTGGTCTAATTTTGTTTGATTTGAGCTAACTTTAGAACGAGGGCACAGTAGCAGTTCTGTTATGACCATCCTTTGACTCTCCATCACTAACATAACCTCTCAGCACCAGAGACCAGGAACTGCACAGTACAAGCGTTCATTGGGGAAGAAGGAAGGACAAATGCTGACCCGCTCTCATTCCTGAAAGGCCATTCAGTGTCAGACCTCTAACGCTAGCTTTTAAAAACAAAACAAAATAAAAAAAATGGAATCTAGAGAGAAGGGGCTGGAGAGCTGGCTTGGTGGTTCAGGGTTCAGGGCCCAGCACCACTTGGTGGCTTACAACCATCTGTATCTCCATTTCCAGGGCACCTGACACCCTCTTCTGACCTCCGAGGGCACCGGGCATGTATGTGGTGCACTACATACACACAGGCAGAACATTCATGCACATAAAATAAGTAAATCTTTCTTAAAAAGTTAGAAAACCTTTTAAGTGTTCTGAGGATTTACATAATAAATGACACAATCCTCTGTTAATCTGATGGTCTGGCCTTCATTTAATTCCAACATGGATGGAACACTCACTATGCTTTTGCGGCAGATAGAGATAAATTACAGCTGAGTTTTCGTGGGGATAGCATATTCTAAACTCTATCTTAAAAGAATACGACTCTTCTTCAAGTTACTGTACTGTGTAACCTCAGAAAATCTGCTAACTCTGTGCCTGATCAGAGGCTGAGAAAGTACCTCATTAAGGTTGTGCAAACCAAGTAAACTGATGTTAGAGGCTGCAGTTGCTGTTATTGTTTTAATCTTCATCTTTATAAAACGCAGACAAGTCTAACAGCTTACATGGAAACAAGGGCAGCTCCTACAGAGCCTGAAGGAGAGCCTAAGGCAACGTGGCAAAGGGCCTTAGGGAAGAGAATCACAGCCCTAACTGCGGCAATGCTGCAGGGAATCTAGGCTGGCTCTTCATCTACCAGCCCTGGTACAATCAGAAGAGAGTAGCCCCAAAATGTCAGGGGGGCAACGGAAGGAGCAGTCCCCAGACTACAACCTTGTGCCTCAAGGGTGAAACTGTACTGGACGTTCTGGATCGTGAACTGTCGATGCTTTTAGAAGAAAACTGGGCGGAGACGCCCGTGACACCTCACAAACAGGAAGGCTGGGGAGGGGAACAACACAGGACATGTACGGAGCACACTCCATAGGGCAGGGACAGGGACAGGCCAGGGCACACACACAGGAGGTCCTCACTGGAAGACAAAGGATGCCACAGGGACATAGGCTGTGCCAAGAAAATGATGGTCGTGTCTAATATTAAAAAGGAAAATCCAAGTATTTAAATTTTTCTCCTGCAGTCACATGGCTTACCAGGGGACCTAACTAGACCTAAACAAATGGCTAAGAAGTAAAAATATTTTTGGTATTTTTTTTTAACCAACAGTATAAATGCAGGAACTATGTCTCAATTAATCTTTGCTTCTCTAATAAAAACAGGTTGTTTGTGCGAGATAAAATTTCAACACTTTAAACAAGTCAGTCCAGCTCTGACTGTAGCAAACAGAAATAGGATTAATCTAAGCCCCAGAAATGCCCCTGTAACAAGGTCCTAGCAGTATTCCCGGGGTATTAATGAGCTAATTCCCTCTGACTCAAATGGCCGGTCACTGGCACAGGGTAGTATTTCTCCTTGTAGGTCAGCACCGTGGCTCAACCAGACCTTCCTCTGGTTTGGTGTAAACTGCCCATGACTAATCCATGGATCTTCTGCTGTGTTTCTCCCCGTACCCTCATACTGCTTCTGCATGTGGAAACTCTTAACACTCAGAACCCACAACTTTTCCCTGTGCCCTCTAAGGAAACCTCCAAACGAAATCCTTTCTTTTACAAGGTCATCATCACTTGACAGAAGATTGAAGTTCAATTTGGGGGAGGGGAAGAAGACCCTGGGAAAAGGACAGGACTCCTCCCCATTTTGCACCAGGATCTTGCTGTTTTGTTTAAGCTTGCTTCAATATCCTGTAGCTCAGCTGTCCTCCTGCCTCAGTCTCCCGAGTGGCTGGGCCAACATGCATCAGCCACTGTCCAGCCTGAAATCTTTTTTTTTTTTTTTTTTGAGCCTGTCATTAAACGAGCAGTGGGGTATGCAAGCAGGCTGTAAATTCAGACTTCGTTCATACCGAAGTATAGATCATGTTCTGTTAGTCTCAGCTGAATGCAAGGAACTGAACCTGAGTAAATGGAAGATTACAAATTTTGTGAGGTATTTTCCATGTCTAAGCAGTGCTCTATTTAACATTTGTTATTCCGTTTTATCTAAGAATGCTATGGAAGAAGTAGAGTTCATCCTGTTTTATAGAGACTAAAGCCCGAGCTAATGCTACACAGGACCCTGACCTAGGGGAAGGACTGTCCTCATACTGACCTCTGGTCAGATTGATAAGAACAAACATCAGATAGACAGGTCTTCCTGAATGATTTGAGATAGTTTTTGTAACTTCTCTCAGCCTCACCTGTCCCTTGAAGGCAGGTTCCTCTATCCAGACCGCCTAACTAACACAGCTGCTTGAGCACGCTCAGCATGTTTAAACCCTAAACTCCTGATTCTGGGGCTTGGCCCCCAGACATGCTGCTCCTCCAGCTTTCTTCTTAGCACAAGGTCACTTCATTCTTTCAAGTTTTAGACTGGTCCCACACAGAAATTATTCTTGGTTCCCCCGCTACTCATATCCAAATCATTTACCAATCCTGTGAATTTAACCTCTGACATTTACCTCAGAGGAATGGTGATGTTAAAGAAGGACACCTGGTATTTATGATGTTGTTAGAACAGTGCCTGGCATGTAAGGACCCTGTGAGTATTCACTGAGTAAAATAAGAATGTAACATTCTATACTTCTTCCCTGTCCCACTCTCACACCCTGGCTCCAGCCAGCACCGCCTGGACTACTGGCTCCAGCACCTGACTGGTCTCCCTGCTCGTACCCTCACCTTCAGACCGCTTGCGTATTCTCCTTGGTCACAGAGCACCTTTCAATATTCAAGGCAGGTCATGTCATTGCTTCAAGACATCTAGAAGCTTTGGTTTCGGGATAAATACAACACACTCCTTGTAATATTTCATTTTTATTTATGTGTGTGCGCTCAGGGCCTAGAAGGCAGCCTTGGATCCCAGGAGCTGGAGTTATAGGTAGTTGTGAGCTGGTTGATGTGGGTGCTGGGAACTGAACTGTGGTCCTCTGGAAGAGTAATAAGCACTCGTGACCCGTGAGCCCTCTTTCCAGGCCTTTATAATATTGTCTGACTACTTTCCCACTCCAAAGTCATCTTTTTAAAAAAATTATTACCTTTTTATTTGTCTCTGTGTGTGCACACATGCCTCTGTGCACACATGAATGTCAGAGAACTCTATGTAGGGAGTCAGTTTTCTCCTTTCACCATGTGGGTCCTGGGGACAAGCTCAGGTCATCAAGCTTAGTAGCAACCATCCTCACCTGCTGAGCTATATCAGTGCCTTCCCACCCCCACTAATCTCTAATCTATTTTTACGTGATACATTCTCTCTGTTGCTGTCCTCAGCTCTCTGGTCTTTCTACCAAGAACCCTACATCTGCCACCATGCTGCTTGGAATCCTCTTCCTTTAATATTGACAAAACACATCCCTCACTTAGGACTCTCCTGATCTTCTGTCTTAATAGCAAGGCTTCCTTTGTTTGCCATCATGGTTTGAATGTGTCCCCTCTCCCAATTCATATGTTGGAAAATTAATCCCCAAATTCATGTTGATGAAATTTACAAGAAGGGTCTTTGAAAAGTAAATAGGATTAGATCAGATCATGAGGGTGGAGCTCCTAAAATGGGATTAGTGGCTTTATAAAGAGAAAGAGACCTTATTTTCCTGTGTGTATTTCTGGCTTCTTTATCAAAAATTAGGTGTCCATAAGTATAAGGGTTTATGTCTGGGTCTTCAATTCAATTCCATTGATCAATGTGTCTGTTTTTGTGCCAATACCATGAGGTTTTCACTGCTATGGCTCTGTAGTACAACTTGAAATCAGGGATGGTGATACCTCCAGCAGTTCTTGTATTGTTCAGGACTGTTTTAGCCATCCTGGCCTTTTTAATTTTCCATATGAAGTTGAGTATTGTCCTTTCAAGGTCTGTAAAGAACTGTGTTGGAATTTTGATGGGGATTGCACTGAATCTGTAGATTACTTTAGGTAGGGTGGTAGTAACATTTTTTTACTGTTAGTCCTACCAATCCATGAGCATGGGAGATCTTTCCATCTTCTGCCATCTTCAATTTCTTTCTTCAAAGACTTAAAGTTTTTAATCATACAAGTCTTTCACTTGCTTGGTTAGAGTTACCCCAGGGTATTTTATGTTATTTGAGGCTACTGTGGAAGGTGTTTCCCTAATTTCTTCCTCAGTCGATTTGTTGTCATTTGTATATAGGAGGGCACCTGATTTTTTTTTTTTAAAGTTAATCTTTAATCCAGCCACTTCGCTGAAACTGTTTCTCAGCTGTAGGAGTTCCTGGTGGAATCTTTAGAGTCACTTATGTATATTATCATATCACCTGCAAATAGTGATACTCTGATTTCTTCCTTTCTAATTTGTATCCCTCTGATTTCTTTTTTTCTTTCTTTCTTTTTTTCTTCAAGATCCTGTCCTGGATATCCCTCTGTAGCCCAGGCTGGCCTCGAACTCACAGAGATCCACCAGCCTCTGCCTCCTGAGTGCTGGGACTAAAGGTGTGCACCACCACCACTGCCCGGCTCCCTCTGATTTCTTTCAGTTGTCTTACTGCTCTAGCTAAAACTTCAAGTACTATATTGAATAGATATGGAGAGAGTAGACAACCTTGTCTTGTTCCTGATTTTAGTGACTGCTTTGAGTTTCTCTCTCCATTTAACTTGATGTTGGCCGTAGGCTATAAATTGCCTTGATTATGTTTAGGTATGAACCTTGAGTCTCCAATCTCTCTAGGACTTTTATCATGAAGAGGTGTTGGACTTTGACAAAGGTCCTTTTTGCATCTAATGAGATGATTGTGTGGGTTTTATTTTTTCTTTCAGTGTGTTTATATGGTGGATTACTTTGACTGATTTTTGTATGTTGAACCATCCCTGCATTTCTGGGATGAAGTCTACCTGATCATGGTGGGTGATCATTTTGATGTGTTCTTGGATTTGGTTTCCAAGCATTTTATTGAGTATTTTTTGCATCATGTTGATGAGGGAAATTGGTCTGTAATTCTTTTTTGTTTGTTTTTGTTTTAAGACAGGGTTTCTCTGTATAGCCCTGCCTGGCTGTCCTGGAACTCACTCTGTAGACCAGGCTGGCCTCAAACTCAGAGGGATCCGCCTGTCTCTGCCTCCCGAGTGCTGGGATCAAAGGCATGTGCAACCTCTGCCTGGATGGTCTGTAATTCTTTCTTTGTTTTTATGTGGTTTGGCTATCAGGGTTAACTGTGGCCTCATAAAATGAAGTGGGCAATGTTCCTTCAATTTCTATTTTGTGGAATAATTTGAGGATTATTGGCCTTAACTCTTCTTTCAACAAAGGGTGATGGTCTAACTGGATGTCCGCACATAGAATGCAAACAGATCCATATTTATCATCCTGCACAAACCAAGTCCAAATGGATCCAAGACCTCAACATAAAACCAGAAACACTGAACCTGATAGAAGAAAAAGTGGGCAGCAGTCATGAACACACTGGCACAGGAGAAGGTTTTCTGAACAGAACACCAATAGTGCAGGCACTAAGATCAACAATAAATGGGACCTCATTAAACTGAAAAGTTTCTGTAAGGCAAAGGACACCATTAATAGGACAAAATGGCAGCCTACAGAAAGGGAAAGGATCTTCACCAACTCCACATCTGACAGAGGGCAAATATCCAAAATATATAAAGAACTCAAGAAACTAGGTATCAAAAAACAAATAATCTAATTTAAAAAATGAGGTACAGGCCTAAACAGAGAATTAGCATGAGAGGGAGCCCATGCCTGATACTGCCTGGAAGCCAGGAACAGAGACTAGATAGCTTAGAGACCTAGGTTTAGAATCAAACGTGACTGACCAAAAGAGAAAATATATATATACCAATGAAATGATTCCTAATGATATACTCATAGATTGGTGCCTTGTCCAGTTATCATGAAAGAGAGATCGGAGTTCACACAACGGCCCTGTGATACCCTCTCCCATGTTATAAAGCTGCCAAGACCCTTGCAGACACTGAGTGGATGCTGACACTGTGTTCTTGGACTTTGCAGCCTCCAGGACTATGGTGGGAGCCCACAAAGATTTCAACTCAGGTCAGAGAGTCAGAGTTTATGTTGCTCTCCAAGGCTGCATAATAGGATGCAAAGGCACGGTTACCAGGTGTCTTATAGGTCAAGGCCTAATCACAAGATGCTTTGCTGTGGGGTGTGGTTACCAGGTATTTTGAAGGGTCTACACTTGGTTGTATGCTGTGCTTTGATCTTGAAAGGGGGAGGTCTTTTGCCTCTCCCCTTGCTAGTGTATAAAAAGCCAATTAGAAATAAACTTGAGGCTGCTGGGTATTGACCCAGGGCCTCCTGAAGCTATCCTGTGTTTCTCTTTTTCAACGCCTATATTTCTATCATTTCCCAATTCCTCACTCCCCCTTCAAGGGACCCTTTGATAAGTCAGGGCTGGACCCCAACACTGCTGGGCCCTGAAAGACTATGAGCTAAATAAACTTCTGTCCCTTATTAATTGGTCTAAGGTATTTTGCAACAAAATGAACTAAATTAAAGCTATCTTCCTCTGTTTAATTTTTCTCTGTACCACTTAACACACCGACATACAATCCTTAATTGATGTCTCTGCCTGCCCTTGACCGAGTTCCAGAAGGTCAGGACCTTTGCTCTGCTTGCTTGCCACAATCCCAGGCCTTAGAACTGTGACAGGCCCAGAGAAGAAACATTCATTGTACAAAGAAGAAACAACTGTATTATGATCTTATTTTCAACTGAAGATAGTCTACAATAAAGAAAAAACAAAGTATAAAATCTCCATGCTACATAATGGATTTCATTTTTAGCAAGGGAAAAATATATCTTTAAATATTAAACTTTTTATTATTGAATCCTTCCCATTACTTGAGTAAAATCCTCCCCCCCTTCTTTAAACTCTGCCCTTAGTTATCAACCATGACAAAACTCTATACAAATTAGATCTGAAGCTTTTTGTCATTATTTGTTATATCCATTTTGTATAAAATAATCAGAATTCAAACAATGTTATTTTCTTACAGGAGGAAAAAAAAAACCACAGAGAGACTTAAAAAAAAAGAAGTATTTTCTACTGAAATGTTCAAACATGCAATGTGGAAAAAAAGCTTACATTTTGGATTCAGCAGCCAAGCAGCCTGCTAACACCCAGTGGGGCATTCTACCAGTAACACTGGTGTTCATCAATGAAAATACTTTTCACATCTTGCCTCACACAGATTATGGGCCATCCGACGGTTGTCATGGCAACAGCAGCAATGCAGCAAGGATTAACCCCATAGGCTTTACCACTGGCTACAGAACTATTTTCTGAGAAGTCACTGGGGAGGCAACACAGATAGCATGCAGAAATAAGAAATCTGGTGAGGTTGCCTAAACACCCAGTGGGAAGGTGGAGAGCTGAAACACTCCTTGCTTTAAATCAGATTCTAGCCAGTGTGTGGCTTAAATTCAAGCTGCATCTTCTGGGTTTTTTTTTTTTTTTTAATGAGACAAGGTTGTATGTAGCCCTGGCTGTTCTGAAACTCACATGTTGGCTGGCCTCCAACTCACAGAAATCTGCCTGCCTCTGCCTCTTGAGAGCTAGGACTAAAGGTGTACACAATCACACCCAGCTAAACATCTTTCACAAAGCTTTAGCAGCAAATCTTGGTTCAAGCTCTCAATTCACAAGTTTAAAAGACGTTCTTCAGTGTTGGGGAGATAGTGCAGTCAGTAAAGTACTTGCCTTGCAAGGAGGAGGACCGGAGTTAGCCTCAGAACCCACATTTAAAACAGAGGTGGGGTGGGCTGGAGAGATGGCTCATGGCTAAGAGCACTTTTTGCTCTTGCAAAGGACCCAGGGATGATTCCCAGCACCCATACTATGGCCCATGGCCGTTTTCAACTCCAGGGGATCCCACGCATTTTTCAACCTCCACGGGCACTGTATATATATGGTATACAGTAACACATGCATCATACACAAAACACTCACATACACAAAATAAAAGACGTGCTGGAGAGGTAGAGACGGGTGTATACCTGGAGGCGTGACAGCCAGCCAGCCTAGCCGACTTGGCCAACTTCAGGTCAGTGAGAGGTCCTGTTTCAACAACAATAACAAAACACAGTGGCTGGTAACTGAATCTGGTTTCCACATGCACAGATGTGTATGTGCACCGTCCCACCCCAGGTCTGCATATAATTAAGTACCTACTGATAGCTTTTTACATGGCTCTCCACGTCCAAGTTGAATTATTACTTATCAAGTACACAGGGTGTCATAATATCTTTCATTAAATTCCAAAATACTTGATAAATTAACCTTCTATTTAGATGACCTTGAAAGAGGTCAAGTAATTTTCCTAATATAGTAAACTGTTTCTTCCAAACAGCATTAATTTATATGCTTTGCAAAGAAAAGGGTATCTCCAATTATCCCATGACCCTCCAGTATTCAGAAAGCTCACAAGAGTCAGTTGATAAAAAAAAATGATTTAAAGAAAATCAATACTGAAAAAGAAACATTGATAAGCAGGCAGGAGAAGCAGATTACTGAAATAAAAAATACTGGTCACGGTCAACTCTGAGATACTTTGCAAGTCATTTGTAATTACTGATAAATAAAATAACTCTTACCTAAAAACAAACTAGTGGAAAGGGTAAAATCAAAACGGCCACTACTGCTTTCTTTCTCTACCTGGGGAGAAAGGGTGTAGTCACGGCTCTCTTGCACTCTCAGCACAAAGAGCACAGTGAGCAAGGGCTGATGGGAAGTAAGCACTGGCCGGGGTCACCTGCCACTGCGATCTACTCCCAGCTGTTGCCGATTCTGTGGGTGAACAAGAGAGACTCACTCATGAAGCAATCTGGCCACTGTTGTCTCAAGCCTTCAAAACCCGGGCCAAGTGAACCACCCACTGCAGACCACGCTTCTGTGTTAAACCAGCCCTGTCTGTTTTCCTCTTTCCTCCAAGGATGGAAACTTCCTAATGGGTTTGTTTTGTGGAAATGAAACCAATAGCTTTGATGTTCATTCAACTGTTTTCTGAGAAAAATGAAAGGTCTAAGGATGAGTTTATTAAAAAACACAGTTTCCAGGCGGTGGTGTCACACGCCTTTATCTCAGCACTTGGGAGGCAGAGGCAGGTGAATCTCTGTGAGTTCGAGGCCAGCTAAGTCTACAGAGCGAGAATC
Source organism: Peromyscus maniculatus bairdii (assembly GCF_049852395.1). Lineage (NCBI taxonomy): Eukaryota > Metazoa > Chordata > Mammalia > Rodentia > Cricetidae > Peromyscus > Peromyscus maniculatus. The sequence goes on from NC_134874.1 coordinate 7,110,145, forward strand.
AGGACAGCCAGGGTAGTTACACAGACAAATACTGTCTCAAAAAACCAAAAGCCAAACCAAACCAAACAAACAAACAAAAAAAACCCACACCATTAAGAAGTAGAATTTTTTTAAAGTAGAAATACATTACGTAAAGCAGGCTACAAAGAATATCGCATGATTTTAAATAAAGTCGTTTCCACATGAACTCCAACCTCTCAGGATTAATTAAGAGATTAAATGCACATCTCATCTTCTCAGCTATTAAATACAAAATGAAAACCCATTTCATACTTTCCCAAGATGTTGGCAGGCAAGCCAGTCACAGTTAATGTTTTCAAACGCTTTCAGGTATAGAGTGCTGTCTCACTGCTAAGAATTCTTCTATTAAATCTTATCTCTGCTTTCTTTCTGTCCGTCAGCTTCTGTGCCTATCTGGGAGGCTACGACAGAGAATATTAATGGACCACAGCTTACAAGCCTGAACATTCTCAAGGAATCTTAAAAAGACAAAAATTAAATTTTGGAGCTTCCAGATCAGGGCTCATTTAAACGCCAGAGCAAATACTACAAACCCTCATGAATCACTTCCAAATAAACTGCCATTTCCTATGTTAGAAGACATTCTATAAATCAAAGCAAGCTTTCAGTAAGTCTAACGTACTAGCACAGAGTGAAAACACACAAGCAAAGGCAACCATTCAAGAACAAATGCAGCACCAACAGTATCCAACACAGAGTACTGAACTACCACAGCAAGACAATGGTGGGCCAGGGCCTGAGCAGGACGCAGCCCTCCTTCTGAGCAGAACGGGACACACACGAACCAGACCCTGGGGATCACATCTGATAAAGAAAACAGCAACAACACAGCAACACGTAAGATAGAGCATTCAATAGATAGAAACTTCCGTTCAAATGGAGGAAATCAAGTCCTCAAGGAGTGACTGACATATGGAATTTTATATGACAGTTCTATGTAATGAGATTCTCCAACAGCTCTGTCCAGGCAGTCAGTCAGTCATCATTACTATATATACCTCAAAGAATGGGTTTTAAGCAACATGAAATACAGAAAAACAGAGCCAATGTTTCCCAGTGCAAAGAAACAGTGTACTGATCTACAGCTTGCATCTGCAGACTGTTGTACACTGCAGCAGAATTTCACCAAGTGTGGAGCACACCTACGATCCCAGGACTCAGGAGGTTAAGCTGGAGGAACAAAAGCTAAGATCAGCTTTGGCTACAAGGTGAGTTCTAGACTAGCAGGGGCTACAGGAGACCTTGTTTTTTTTTTTTTTTTTTTTTTTTTTTTTTTTTTTTTTTTTGGTTTTTCGAGACAGGGTTTCTCTGTGTAGCTTTGTGCCTTTCCTGGGACTCCCTTGGTAGTCCAGGCTGGCCTCGAACTCACAGAGATCCACCTGGCTCTGCCTCCCGAGTGCTGGGATTAAAGGCGTGCGCCACCACCGCCCGGCGAGACCTTGTTTTAAAGCTGAGTAAAGACTCTCTCGTTAATGAAGTTCAAAGATATCCTGAAATCACCTTATATGGTTATATTTTTTCTGATCCATTAATATTATTGCTAGGAATTGATCCTCAGGAAATAATTAGAGAAGCAGCCAATGGTTTATATACCTAGCAAACCTCTAAGGTTCACCCTACAGAAATGTGTGCAACTGCACAGGAGTAAATGTCCAAGACTTGTTTACATGATAGCATATTATTTAACAGTCAAATCATACCACTACAACCAGCAGACTAGAGACAATGTTGAAGTGCATTCAGTGGAATGTAATAAACTAAAGCAAAAAAATAAATTCTATGCATTAAAGTGAGGTGAATTAAGGCAAATTGTAAAAACAAGATGGTAAGTCATAGAAACCACAAAATAATTTGTACTGTGTGATTTGCTTATGTAAAATTCCATTGTAGGCAAACAAAAGGACATTCTTACGGATGCATACTTGGCAGGTGGACTCACGAGGAGAGCAGGGAGAGGAGTGGTTGGGTTACTACAGGGCAGAGAGGGTCCCTTGGGAACAAAGACGGCTGTGCTGGTGGAGACTGCACTGCGCTGATGTCAGTCTGTTTCCTGCATGATTACACGGGTGTCTTAGCTGTAATGTTTTGTTAAATGTTTGTCTATGTTTATGTCTCTTCTTAAAAATTCTTTTTATTTTTGCCTGCATGTCTGTCTGCATGAGGATGTCAGAACTCTAGAACTAGAGTTACAGATGGTTGTGAGCTGCCACGTGGGTGCTGGGAATTGAACCTGGATCCTCTGGTAGAGCAGACATGATTCTTAACCACTGAGCTATCTCTCCAGCCCCTATATTACACAGTTTGTTTTTTTTTTTTTTGTTTGTTTGTTTGTTTGTTTTTTCTGAGACAGGGTTTCTCTGTATAGTTTTGGTGCCTGTCCTGGAACTCACTCTGAGATCCGCCTGGCTCTGCCTCCCAAGTGCTGGGATTAAAGGCGTGCATCACCACCGCCTGGATATTACACAGTTTTTAACAAGGTTTCATTAAAAAGATTTTAGTGCAAAGGTATTCCTCAGACAAGATTTAAGGGGAGGATTTCAGGGTCAGCCATCTCTGATGTGAAAGCTTAGCTCAGAGACTGTATGGTGACCTTGAGTAATACATTTAGCATCTCTGAGACTCATCCATCTCACTGTGAAGAAATAGGCGACTTTATACTACACAGTGCTGATATGAGGATCAAAAGAGACAGCATGTAGCACGATACAGGGTCCATGGGGGGCATGCAACCCTTTTTCTGCCATTTCCCTAATCCTGCACCAGCAACAACAGAGGCAACCCAGCTGAGAGCACATTTCCATGCACAGCACAGTTATGGTAAGAACTATAGGATCCACACAGTGCTGATGCAGTTGGGGAGACAAGACAGACAGTAATCCAAATAAACACTGCTAGATGAAACTGAGGTGCTGGAGATGGCACAGAAGTCTGCTCTTGCTGGCCTTGAGGAAGCCAACAGCTGTGCTGTGAACTTCCTGTGCCTCAGAAGCAGCCTCTAGGAGGCAAGGGTGTGAGCTCTGAAGAGGCGGGGAAAAGAACTGGCTAAGAGCTTTGAAGACCTGGAGCTCTAGATGAGAGAGAGCCTTGACTCTCATACTATGAAACCTCAAGCAGGGGGGCTCAGTGAAGCCATGCTGATCCCTGATCTTTTGCAAAGGTGAGCTAAAAAATAATAAATAATAAAAAGTTTGCTGATCTTATATCTCTTTGAAAGGAATTGGTGAGTGAAGTCAAATTCTAATCAGGGAGCTTCAGAGCATCTGGAAGATCTTACCTCCCAAAGAGGGCCAGGAAGTCACATGTCCTGCCCTTGTCAGGGATCAGCTACCCAGGTGTCTCTGTTCAAGTCAGTGCTCCACTTGGGAAAGGAGACCTAGTGCCAGACAGACTCACAAACCCCTCTGTGTTCAGTTAATTTTAGAATCATAATTTGAGTTAAAAATATGTCCAGTCATGCCTTCCTGAGTTACTCTCAAATAACCTTGATTGCATTTGCAGGCTCCCAGACCTGTTTTCGTTAAAGATAATTTTTAGTTTGTCCTTTTCACTGATGGCAGATCTCACCTACTAAGGCTGTGATTTCCCAATTTCATTCTTGCAGATCATCATTCCCGCTATCCTACAACAGATACGGTTCATCCTCTAACACTGGAGCACAAGAGCTACAGACTCAAAACGTGTGGAACAGTTGACATGTAAAAATGGGACTGGTGATAGGCTATTTTTAGGAGAAATTTTCAAAAGCTATCTTGTCCAATGGGGAAAAATAAAACATAATGGAGGATGTCCTATCATTATAGCTCAGGGGCTAATCCAAGCATCCCTGAGGTAGAAAGCAAGCTACTTGTCACCTGATACTTTGTTCATTAGAAGTACACATCTTTTAGCCAGAAACGTTTAACCCAAATCCATGAACTTTTATATACAATCTCTGGTTAACAGGAAGAACCAGGAAATACAAGAATGAGCTTGAGTTCACTATGAGGAAACAGCCAGGCAAATGCAAACGCTGGAGCTGTCTACAGGAAAACTGGCCTAGTTTTTTCAACCTGCCATTAGAACAGGAAAAGAGTAAACTCAAGTAACACCTGAGGGACCACACAAAACAGAGTGAAGGACAGGAAGCTGATTTGTAAGCCAATTAGTAAAAGCATCTTTTGAGGTCATTTGGAAAAAAGATGAATGAGATTCGAATTTCTATAAAAAAATTACTAAACTGGAAAGGTGTAAATATCTACTTTTAAAATATAGTACTCCGTAGTTTATGCAAACTATTATGTGATTTTAAGGCCAGGCTTGGTGCTACAACCCCAGCACACAGAAGCCCAAGATAGGGAGATCTTGAGTCTGAGGCTTCAGGTCTGAGTTCCAGGCTAGCCTGGGATATACATCAAGTCTCTTACTCAAAGATTCTAATATTTTATCTGGTTTGGGTCTGAAAAAAAAGTACAGACATATTTTTATGTGCTGAGAGGGTCCCTAAATATTGACACTAAATTTTTTCGGTGGTGATCTTCATCTAGAAGTCAGAAACATGAGGTCATTTTTAAATTATCTGAGTTGTATTTCTTTTATAGTTTTTCCTCAATGCGTATATATCATTTTTGTAATAATAAAAGGTTGGTTAAAAAAGAAAAAAACAAAATTCCTCAAGACATTGTATTATTGGAGGTAAGTAGATAATGAGCTCAGTCAACGAACCCATCGCACTGCGTGCTGACTGGCACATGGGGAGCCTTCATGTAGGAGCTGAACTGAAGTAACCCTGGAAAACAGGCAAGTCTGGTCGGGCAGGAACTGCTGGTTCACATCTCATCCATCAGTCTGAAAGTGGCCGGGCTATGATGGCAACAGCATGACGGACCTGAGCCCCAACTCAGAAACTCCCTTTAACCCCCTCAACCCCATCTAGCTGAGCCCGGTCCATCACATCTATAATCACACATCCAGGAGGCTGAAGCAGGAAGATGAAGGCCAACCAGGGCTACACAAAAACCACGTTTCCCTTTAGGTCACAGCCAGCTGCTCCTTTTGTTGTCATCACATAGTTAATCTAAATCCATCGTCACTGCAAAGAAGAGACAGCCGACGTGGCCCCCTTTGCTAAGACTTTGTTTTCCTGGCTTCTCAGAACGGAACGCTTCCCCTCTGATACTGGAATGTTCTACCACAGGTATGTGTGGGGTCCTGTGCACATGCATGTCGTGACCAGACGGAAGCTAAGCCACAGGAATTTTATTTTGAGACTGTCAAGACAGCAGGCACGAACACTGATTTACCACTCTCATAAATGTACAGGTCCCCGTCTCCTCTCTCATATCCTATAGGCATTTCACAAACACCTAGTACGTGGCTGGAACACCAAGTGAAACATACAAACAAAAGGGAACTATCAACAAATGCTGAACCCTAATGAAATACACCCTGATGTTTAGATACCTGATCCTAGTCAAAAAGCTTATCCCCAAGTATTTAGTAGTGAAGTTGTCGATTTACATAGAAATGCATTAAAAATAAGATGGAGTTAAGGATGACTGTCTGAATGAACAAGACAGTATGATAAAAATGACAGGCTAACTATAAAATACAGGAGGTGGGCATATGGTGTTCACTGAAGAATTCTTTTAAATTTAATGTATGTTTGATTTTTTTTTTCTTTTTTGCTTGTTGAGACGGTTTTTAGCTCAGATCTCAAACTTTTGATTCTCCTGCCTTAGCCTTCCAAGTACTGGGATCATCTGAGTGTTCAACACCACAGCAGGTTTATTTGAACATTTAGAGAATAAAATATTAGGAAACAGTATGTGAATCCTTTCTAGTTGGGTTTATGATCAGCCTTCTGCCCTCATCCCGCAGCACATCCTGTTTTTTAGGTAGATTGAGTTCAATCCTTCTCTGTGCCAGTGACATGTTGAAAACACCTCGGCCAGTTTTCCTGAAGACAGTTCCAATTTCTGAATTTGCCAGGTTGCTTCCTCATGATGTCTTACCTGTAGCTGGTAGCCTGTCCTTAACAAATTATCTGTTTAATCTGTGAAAACCTAAACTAAAAAGGCTAAGCACAGAAGGTTCTAAATTCAGGTCTGGAAATGTGTTTTAAAAGAGAAATTTGAAATACAGTCAAGCCCAAAGATTGTGAAACTTTCAGACCAAATGGAGCCTAGAGCTGTTACATCTAGATGATGCTTGTTCACCTGCCCTGGGACGTAGTAAAGACAAAAAAGGACTTGGGAGGAATAAAATGTGCTTCTGAGGAAGAAGAGAAGTGCCTACTTCCAAAAGATAAGCCCTCAATAAGAAAAGTCATGAGTCCTGGACCTGGAGGCTGAAGCCAAGTCCCAGATACACCAGCTTTACAAAATATGATTCAGCCATGAGATTTTGGGCAAGATGTTCCTCTTTGTTTAATAAAAAAAAAAAAAAAAAAAAAAAAAAAAAAAGAGCAATATTTATTTTTCCACCTCAGAGTCCTGCTCACAGAAACAAAAGCTCTGTAAAATCTTAGAGAACAAAACTTCGTGAGGCGTCCTCCTCCTCTTGGCAATGAGTGATGGAAGCCTATTCCACATTCCAAAATCCACCTATCCCTTCAGCAAACAGCAGACCATCACCAGTCCCTTTCTTGGGTTTATCTCATCCCTTTAAGAATGGCCTGAGCTCTCCTCTGTGTACTAACATTAATAACAACCTATACTCCCCCTACTTGCTTGTCCTTCAGTCCACTTGGTATTTAGCTAATATTGTAGGAGTGTGTTTTGTTGCTGCTGTTGTTTAAGAAATACAGCTAATAATACAGTATTGTTTATTTGAAATTTTCTAAGAGGATAGATTTTAAATGTTCTTTCCTCACACCCACAACACAAATGGTAGCTTAATGTGGTGATAGATGAGTTAATTTGATGGCAATAATCATTTTATAATGTACCCATATTAACTCAATTTTCAGTTTTCAATTATTTTTCCATACAGCTTGGGAAAAAAAAACTAGCTCAGATTAGTGGATATTGGCAACAAAAAAATAATTCTAGGATAATAAAGAAAACACTGGCTTATAAAAGTTCTTAGTAAACTAATGATATATTGCAAATCTCCAAGAAAGAGGCAAAACATTAAATGTTTCCTGGATTCATTCAACCACAGAACCTCTTTTATTTTGAGACAATTTCTTTGGACTGATGCTAATAAAGGGCACTCTTTGAAAAAAGGTGCATTAAACATTCAAATATTCTAAAAAGATCTTTTTATGTATAATCCATTGATAGGAACCAATGGTTAAAATGGTTAAAAATGAAAAAGAACACTTAGTTTTAATAATCAGAGTCACAGTCTGTGTTCTATAGAATAAAACCAAAGGAGCTTTGTCCAACCTACTGAAGTTAAAATATGGTGCTAACCGTCAGGCAAATTTAAGCTATGCAATTCACGGCACACAAGAGCACAATGCCCTGGGGCTTTGATGGTACATTCTCCGTGTACCCATAGTGATCTTTTCTCATTTTTGTTTTGTTTTGAGACAGGGTCTCGTGTGACCCAGGCTAGTCTCCAACTTGCTACTTAGCCATGGATGACTTTTTTTTTTTTTTAAGATTTATTTATTTATTATGATTACCTTGTTCTGTTTGCGTGTATACCTGCAAGCCAGAAGAAGGCACCAGATTTCATTAAGGATGGTTGTGAGCCACCATGTGGTTGCTGGGAATTGAACTCAGGACCTCTGGAAGAACAGTCAGTGCTCTTAACCTCCGAGCCATCTCTCCAGCCCCACATGGATGACTTTTGTCTTAATTACTTTTCTATTGCTGTGATAGAATACCACAACCAAGGCAACTTATAAAAGAAAGCATTTAATTTGGCTTCTGGTTTCAGAGGGTCAGAGCTCATGATGGAGTGAAGAGATAGCTGAAGACTCACATTTTGATCCGCAGCTATGAGATAGAGACAGAGAGAGAGGCACACTGAATGGGGTGAGTCTTTTGAAATGTCACAGCCCGCCTCAGAGACACAACTCCTACACCAAGGCCACACTTCCCAATCCTTCCCAAGCAGTTACACCACCTGCAGACCAAGTATTCAAATACTGAGCCTATGGGGGCCATTCTCATCCAAAACACCACAACCTTGAACTCCTCATCTTCTGGTTCCAACACCTAATTAAGCTCAGGGATAGTAGGCACACACCACTTCTGGTGGAGATCTCAACACAAGTGTCCCTGTACACTTCAGAGACGGATGCAAGTGAGTCTCAAGACCACAGCATTAAGATTTCTGGTTTTGCCAGGTATGATGGCGCACGCCTTTGATCCTAGCACTTGGGAGGTAGAGACAGGTGGAGCTCTGTGAGTTCAAGGTCAGGATGGTCTACAAAGCAAGTCTCAGGACAGCATGGACTATACGAGAGAGAGAGAGAGAGAGAGAGAGAGAGAGAGAGAGAGAGAGAGAGAGAGAGAGAGAGAGAGAGAGAGAGAGAGAGAGAGAGGGAGAGAGGGAACGAGAACACACAAACAGAAGCGAGCAAGTGCTTCGGCTCATTCTTTCCTTCCTTCTGTTTTTTTTTTTTTTTTTGAGACAGGGTTATCTGTGTAGTCCTGGCTGTCCTGGAACTCTGTAGATCGGGCTGGCCTCAAACTCAGAGATCTGCCTGTCTCTGCCTCCCTATTGCTGGGATAAAAGGTGTGCACCACCACTGCCAGGCTATATTTTGGTCCTTAAACCATGGTCCCACATGCTCAGCTCAGGGACTGCCTCTGCTCATCATGTCTTCCTCCTTATTAGAGCTTTGTGGTGGTTTGAAAGGAAATGGCCCCCAAATGGAGTGGCAATATTAAGAGGTTTGGCCTTGTTGGAGGATCTGTGTCACTGTGGGGTGGGCTTTGAGGTCTCCTATGCTCAAGCTATACCCAGTGTCACAGTTCACTTTCTGTTGCCTGAGGATCAAGATGTAGGACTCATCTTCTTTCCCAGAACCATGTCTGCCTGCACACCACCATGTGGCACCATGATCATAATGGACTGAGCCTCTGAAACTCTAAACCGCCCAATTAAGTGTTTTCCTTTGTAAGAGTTGTCATGGCCATGATGTCTCTTCACAGCAATAGAAACCTTAAGACTAGCTTCCTTCATGGACTTATCTTGACAGCCTCGGTCATCCTTGTTTCACAAATCAGCTATCTAGCCTTCAACTCAGCTCCCTGATTCCCTGTGACCACAAAACTGCAAACTGCTTTAATAGCTATTGGCAGTCCTGAGCGACCGCTGCCTATTTCAGAAAAAAGTTTTCTTGTTAATATTCACTATTCATCTTGTTTTGTTCGAAGGAGTAGCAGACCAATTCTTGGACAACTGGTAGTCTTTGGTGGTTTTATTTGAGGAGGTAGGATAGGGTTTGGTTTTCTTTTTTTTTTTTTTTTTTTTTTTTTTTTGGTTTTTCGAGACAGGGTTTCTCTGTGTAGCTTTGCGCCTCTCCTGGAGCTCACTTGGTAGCCCAGGCTGGCCTCGAACTCACAGAGATCCGCCTGGCTCTGCCTCCCAAGTGCTGGGATTAAAGGCGTGCGCCACCACCGCCCGGCGGGTTTGGTTTTCTTAAAAGGACCCCCTTGCTTTATAGCCTAGCCTGGCCTTAAGCTCTCAACCTTCTGTCTTTCCTAGCCTCCCAAATTCTGAGATTATATAGGCCAACACCAGCCACTACACCTAATTCATTTACAAAACAGAAAAATATGAGAAAGAGTGAACAAAATATAGCATTGGAGATACTTTCTTATCAGTGAAAATGAAATCTGGAGTGACTGCATCAAGCTGGTATTTCTTTTCTTTCCTTTTATTTTTTTATTTTATGTGTATATGGATGTCTTGCCTGAATGTATGTCTGTACATCACATGTGTATCTGGTGCCCAAGGCGGCCAGAAGCAGTTGTTGGACTCTCTGGAACTGAAGTAACAGAGAGTTGTGAGCTGCCATGTGTGTACTGGGATCAAATCCAGGTCCTTTGGAAAAGCAGCCAGTGTTCTTAATGGCTGAGCCATCTCTTTAGTCCCATGCTGGTACTTCTAATGAAGTCTGTAGTCCCAAATAATTATGTCATAGTCCAATTTGGACCTTTGACTAAACTAGCAGTCATGACCCTCAAAGATTAGGTTTTATGAGAAAAGCTAAGCCACTAAACAGCTAGCCCCCAAAACAGACCAGTTTCTGATGAATCCTGAGCCATTACAGAGGGTAAGGCAGAGTGAGATTAATACCGACCCCTACACCTCACTTAAAACCTAATCTATGGCGGCGGCGCACGCCTTTAATTCCAGCATTTGAGAGGCAGAGCCAGGTGGATCTCTGTGAGTTTGAGGCCAGCCTGGGCTACAGAGTGAGTTCCAGGAAAGGCACCAAAGCTACACAGAGAAACCCTGTCTCGAAAATAAATAAATAAATAAATAAATAAATAAATAAATAAATAAATAAATAAATAAATAAATAAAAAGAAAAAGAAAGAAAGAAAGAAAAGAAAAAAAGAAAACAATCTAAAAACCACTCATTTAAATATAACATTTAGTATCTCTGTATGTGGATCGTCTATCTGACACTGTAATTACAAAGTAAACAGGTCTGCTGATTAGGGATGGTGGTGGTAAGAGATGTTAGCCTTTGTCTTGGATAAGGTAGATAAAATATAACTATACATATAAACGAAGCATAAAATAACTCCAGTTATAATTCTTACTAAGTGCTGTCCAGGCAAAGTGCTCCTGCCTCAAGGTGAACAGGGAGAAATTCAGCATTGCTTCCAAGTGATCTGAAAAAACCTCATTATTTGATTTGAGTGTGAAATGTTCCTCCTACAGATTACAATGTTTTCAACACTTGGTTCCCAGCTGGTGATACTGTTTTGAGAGGCTGTGGAACCTTTAGGAGGTGGGTCTTGAAAGGTATGTCCTCTGGTACAATAAGGACACAAATGCCATGGGAGTGAGCACTTTCTGATTAGACTTGAGGGTCACTCACAAGATGGAACACACACATGGCACCATCATCAGATCCCAGACAGGTCACAGGCCCTACAGGAGAACAACTGTGGCTGCTGAGCAGAGACAGTGTTAAACTGACTCCTAACGACTCCTCTCTGTCCTTCGCCCAGTTCACTCTAGATCTCAGGGGCCCTGCACCCACAGCTCCAAGTTAACTTAGAGTGCTCTGGGCGCCTTTGGTTCTTCTTTTCCTTCCTTCTCCCTTTTAACTTAATGTGCACGGATGCTATACCTGCATGGAGTCTGTGCACCACATGTACCCCTAGTGCCAGAGAAGGCCCAAAGAGGGTGCAGGATGTGGCTGCTCTGGAAACTCAGCCAGCACTCTTAAACCACAGAGCCCTCTTTCCAGCCCTCCTCCTCCTTCAGTTCTTACCCTGGTACCCTAGCCCAGAAAGTCAAGGCAGTTTTTGACAACGGTGGGCCTCACCTCATTTAACATCTCAGGGACCTTCATACATAACCCCATGCCCAGTGTCTTAAAATACTGTCTCTAATAACAGTTTTTGTTGTTGGAAGGTAAATACTATCTTTGCTATTCCAGACTGGCTAGAAGCAAAAATCTCCAATTTATCTCTGAAAGCTAATTTATTCAAACTAATATCCACACCCTTCATTATCTCTAATGTCTCTTAGGTCTCTTAATCTTGAACAAAGTCCTTCCCCTTGTCTCTATTATCTCTATGATTTGAACAGACACATCTGGATTTGTCTGTTTCCTGTTGTCAAGTAAGTTGTTCCTCTAACCCAGGGGCTGATGTTCAGTGGTACAACACTTGCCCCGAATGCGTGCTAGCCAAGATTCCATCCCTAAGACTGCAAAAACAAGGTAACTTCCTGGGAAGACACAGGAAACGAATTATTTAGGCTTCGTGGGTCACACATCAATCCTGTCACAGTCTTAGTCATCTGACTGCTGTACTTTTGTCTTTATTAACCGTTCTTTTAAACTTTTTCTTTTAAATTCAAGGATCATACAAAGTTAAGCATTAGATTGGATTTGGTCTGTAGTTTCCTACATAACTCCTGTATATTCTGTAAGCTGGAAGTCAATTAAGACCATGAAAGATTCATGTTTTATAAATGTCACAGGAATGCCGCTTATTTCATACCACATTATGGAAACCCTATTGTCTGGTTGTCCCACCATCGCTGACAAGATAGACCATGTGTCCTGATAATCCCTCTATTGGAAAGAGTTTTCCTTATGCTGCAAAATAATCTGTGAGGTGATGTCTAATCACTCATCTACCTTTTCTCTAACAGTTTTATCATCTGTTGAAACTTTTTGTCTACGGCAGACTTTTTTCAGGGGAAATGGCTATTTGCTATTAGTTTTATAAATATTCACTGGCATTCTTAGGAAAAGCAGCATGTAATATTCTCATCACTTAAGACATAACTAAAACCCTGCTCTACCAGAGGCCATGTCAGTACCCAGAACCCTAGGTAAGACCTTGCCTGAAGACCGCCAAAACTTCCTCAGAGCCTACCTACAGTAGCCCACCCCGCATCACCATACCCCGCCTACAACTCCAGTATAAGCCCCCTGCTTTACCAGAGGCCACACTGGTACTCAGAACCTCAGCTAAGACTCCAGCTTTTCAACGAGACTCTAAAAGCCAGAAGGGCCTGCAAATATGTCTTGCAGACTATAAGAGATCACAGATGCCAGCTCAGAATACTATACTCAGAAAAACTCTAATCACCATAGATGGAGAAAATGAGATATTCTATGATAAAGTCCAATTTAAACAATAGCTACCCACTAATCCAGCACGACAGAAGATACTAAAAGGAAAACTCCAACCCAAGGAGGTTAACTATACCTATGAAAACTCTGAAAATAAATAATCTCACACCAGCTAAACCAAAAGAGAAACACACACACACACACACACACACACACACACACACCATCACCACCACCAACAAAATAACAGGAATTAGCAATCACTGGTCATTGATATGTCTCAATATCAATGGACTCAATTCCTCAATAAAAAGACACAGGGTAACAGAATGGATGGGAAAACAGGATCCATCTTTCTGCTGCATACAAGAAACACACCTAAACATCAAAGATAGACATTACTTCAGAGTAAAGGATTAAAAAAAGATTCTCCAAGCATACGAACCTAAGAAGCAAGCTGGTGTAGCCAATCTAATATCTAACAAAATAGACTTCAAACAAAAATTAATCAAAAGAGACAGGGAAGGATACTTCATACTCAAAGGAAAGATCCACCAAGATGATCTTTTTTGTCTTTTTTTCTTTCTTTCCTTTTTTAGGTTTCTTTTTGTGAGACAGGATTTCTCTGGATAACAGCTCTGGCTGTTCAGGAACTCGCTCTGTAGATCAGGTGGCCTTGAACTCAGAGATCCACCTGCCTGTGCCTCCCCAGTGCTAAGATTAAAGGTATGCGCCGGTGCCGCCGCCAGGCAATCTTTCAGTTCTTAACATCTATGCCCCAAATGCAAGGGGCACCCACGTTTGAAGAGGAAACACTACTAAAGCTTAAACTACACATCAACCCTCAGAAATTAATAGTGGGAGACTTCAATACCCTACTCTCACCAATGAATAGGTCATCCATAGAAAAACTAAGTGGAGAAATACTGGAGCTAACAAACATCATCAACCAAATGGATCTACCAGATATCTACAGAACATTTCACCCCAAAACAGAAGACACTTTCTTAGCACCTCACAGAACCTTCCTTCTCCAAAACTGACCACCTAGTCAGTCACAAAGCAAGTCTAACAGATTTAATAAAACTGAAATAGCGCCCTATGTCCTATGAGACCACCACAGATTAAAACTGGATGTCAACCACAGCAGAAAGCCTACCAACGCATGGAAACTGAACAGCTCTCTACTGAATGACTGGTAAATCAAGGCAAAAATAAACAAATTAAAGACTTCCTAGGATTCCATGAAAATGAATGCACAACACACCCAAATTATGGGTCACAATGAAAGTGATGCTATAAGAGGAAAGGTTTTTTTTATAGCACTAAATGCCTAAATAAAGAAATTGGAGAGATTTCATACTAGGAATTTAACAGCACACCTAAAAGCTCTAGAACAAAAAGAAACACACTTACCCAAGAGAAAGAGACAGCAGGAAAATAATCAATCTGAGTGCTGAAATCAATAAAAAACAGAAACAGAACAATGCAACAAATCAATGAAACAAAGAGTTGGTTCTCTGAGAAAAATCAACAAGATAGACAAAGCCTTATCCAAACTAACTAAAAGATGGATAGGGAATATATATCCAAATTAACAAAATCAGAAACAAAAAGGAGGAAAGAACAACAGAGACCTAGGAAATCCAAAAAATCATTATGTTATACTTTAAAAAACTGTACTTTGCAAACTTGGAAAATCTAAAAGAAATAGGTCATTTCCTTGATAGATACCACTTACCAAAGTTAAATCAAGATCAGACAGACAATTTAAATAGACCTATAACCCCCTAAGGAAATAGAAGCAGTCATTAAAAGTCTCCCAGCCAAAAAAAGCCCGGGGCCAGATAGTTTTTGCATAGAATTCTACCAGACTTTCAAAGAAGAGTTAATGCCAATCCTCCTCAAATTATTCCACAAATAGAAACAAAAGTAACATTACCAAATTTATTTTATGAGACCATAATCACCCTGATATCCAAACCACATAAAGACTCAACAAGGAAAGGAAATTACAGACCAGTTTTCCTCATAAACATGATGCAAAAATACTCAATAAAATGTTTGGAAACCAAATCCAAGAACACATCAAAAAGATCACCCACCATGACCAAGTAGGCTTCATCCCAGAAATGCAGGGATGGTTCAACATACAAAAATCAGTCAATGTAATCCACCATATAAACACACTGAAAGAAAAAATAAAACCCACACAATCATCTCATTAGATGCAGAAAGGACCTTTGTCAAAGTCCAACACCTCTTCGTGATAAAAGTCCTAGAGAGATTGGAGATACAAGGTTTATATCTAAACATAATAAAGGCAATTTATAGCCTACAGCCAACATCAAGTTAAATGGAGAGAAACTCAAAGCAGTCACTAAAATCAGGAACAAGACAAGGTTGTCTACTCTCTCCATATCTATTCAATATAGTACTTGAAGTTTTAGCTAAAGTAGTAAGACAACTGAAAGAAATTGGGAAGGAAGAAGTCAAAGTATTACTATTTGCAGATGATATGATAATATACATAAGTGACCCTAAAGATTCCACCAGGGAACCCCTACACCTGATAAACACTTTCAAGTCAAGTGGCTGGATACAAGATTAACTTTAAAAAAAAAATCAGGTGTCCTCCTATATACAAATGACAAATGGACTGAGAAAGAAATTAGGGAGACAACACCTTCCACAGTAGCCTCAAATAACATAAAATACCCTGGGGTAACTCTAACCAAGCAAGTGAAAGACTTGTATGATTAAAAACTTCAAGTCTTTGAAGAAAGAAATTGAAGATGGCAGAAGATGGAAAGATCTCCCATGCTCATGGATTGGTAGGACTAACAGAGTAAAAATGGCCATCCTACCTAAAGTAATCTACAGATTCAGTGCAATCCCCATCAAAATGCCAACACAATTCTTTACAGACCTTAAAAGAACAATACTCAACTTCATATGGAAAATCAAAAAGGCCAGATTGGCTAAAACAATCCTGAACAATACAAGAACTGCTGGAGGTATCACCATCCCTGATTTCAAGTTGTACTACAGAGCCATAGCAGTGAAAACCTCATGGTATTGGCACAAAAACAGACACATTGATCAATGGAATTGAATTGAAGACCCAGACATAAACCCTTATACTTATGGACACCTGATTTTTGATAAAGAAGCCAGAAATACACACAGGAAAATAAGGTCTCTTTCTCTTTATAAAGCCACTAATCCCATTTTAGGAGCTCCACCCTCATGATCTGATCTAATCCTATTTACTTTTCAAAGACCCTTCTTATAAATTTCATCAACATGAATTTGGGGATTAATTTTCCAACATATGAATTGGGAGAGGGGACACATTCAAACCATGATAGCAAACAAAGGAAGCCTTTCTAGTAAAACAGCATTTCAGAGAGTCCTAAGTATTTTTGATAAAGAAGCCATAAATACACAATGGAATAAAGAAAGCATCAACAACCAATGGTGCTGGTCTAACTGGATGTCAGCATTTAGAAGAATGAAAATTGATCCTTATCTATCATCCTGCACAAAACTCAAGTCCAAGTGGATCAAAGCCTCAATATAAAACCAGATACACTGAACCGAACAGAAGAGAAAGTGGACAATAGCCTTGAACTTATTGGTACAGGAGACAACTTCTAAATAGCAATTTAGAACAATAGCAAATTAGAACACCAATAGCACAGGTACTAAGAACAACAATCAATAATTGAGACCTCATGAAACTGAAAAGTTTCTGTAAGGCAAGAGACATTGTCCATCAATAGGACAAAATGTCAGCCTAAAGAATGGAAAGATTTCCACCAACCCCACATCAGACAGAGTACTAATATTTAAAATATATAAAGAACTCAAGAAACATAAAAAACCCAAATAATCCAATTTAAAAATGGGGTACAGGGCTGAATAAAATTCTCAACAGAAGAATCTCAAATGGCTGAAAAACACAGGCAGTGGTGGCACACATCTTTAATCCTGGGCAGAGGCAGGTGGATCTCTACGAGTTTGAAGCCAACCTGGTCTACAAAGTGAGCAAGTCCCAAGACAGCCAGGGCTACACAGAGAAACCCTGTCTCAAAAAATCAAAACAACAACAACAAAACAAAAACCAACCAAACAATAAAAAATGTTCAACATCCTCAGCCATTGGGAAGAGTAAATCAACGACTCAGATCCATTTTACACTTGTCAGAATGGCTAAGATCAAAACCACAAGTGACAGCTCATGCTGGCAAGGATGTGGAGCATACGGGAGTACAAATTAGTACAGTCACTATGGAAATCAGTATGGCGATTCCTCAGAAAATTGGGAATCCATCTACTTCAAGTCCAAGCAATACAATGTTCATTGTGGCTTTATTTATAATAGCCAGAAGATGGAAACAACCGAGATGTCCCTCAACCAAATAATGGATGAAGAAAATGTGGCGATTTACATAATGGAGTATTACTCAGCTGTTAAAAACAGTGACATAATGAATGCAGGCAAATGGATGGAACTAGAAATGATCATCACGAGTGAGGTAACTCAGACCCAGAAAGAAAAACATGGTATGTACTCCCTTATAAGTGGACATTATCTGTTAAGTAAAGGACAATCATGCTACAATCCACAGACCCACAGAAGCTAAGTAACATGGAGGGCTCAAGGGGGAAACACATGATCTCCCTGGAAAGGGGAAATGGAACAGATCGTGGTTGGACTAGGGGCAGGTGGGGATGAGAACAGGAGGGATTAGGCCAGAAGTGGAGGTGGGAGGGACAGAGGGAGAGTGAACTGGGAGAGATGACTGGAACTGGGGGCCTATGGGAGGGGTGATGTAGAAACCTAGTCCAGTGAAACTACCTGGAATCTATGAGAATGACCCTAGCAAAGTTCCCTAGTAATGGGGTATATAGAACCAGAACTGGCCATCTTCTATAACCAGGCAAGGCTCCTAGCAGTGTGGCTGGGACATCAACCCAGCCACAAAATCTTCAACCTACAATCTGTCCTGCCTGCAAGATGTTCTGGGGCAATGGCAGCACAAAATTTAGGGGAGTGGCCAACCCATAACTGTTCCAACTTGTGGTCTATGCCATGAGAGGGAGCCCACACCTGACACTGCCTGGCTAGCCAGGAATCAGAGGCAGGACAGCCCAGAGACCCAGATCAGAACCAAATACAACTGAATGAAAGGATTCCTAATGCTATTCTGCTGCTCATAGACTGGAGCCTAGCATAATCATCTTCAAAGAGGCATCATCCAGCAACTGATGGGAACAGATGCAGAGACCCATAGCCAAACACTAGTCAGAGCCAGGGGAATCCCTCAGAAGAGGGGAGGAAGGATTGTAGGAGCCAGAGGGGTCAAGGACACCATGAGAACATGGACCACAGAATCAACTAAGCAGGGCTCATGGGGCTCCCAGAGACTGAAGTGACAACCATGGACCCTGTAGGGATCTGAACTAGGACCTCTGCATATATGTTAGGATTGTCTAGTTTGGTGTTCTTGTGGGACTCCCAACAGTTGGAGTGGCAGGGTGTCTCTGACTCTTTTGCCTGCACTTGGGACCCTTTTCCTCCTACTAGGTTGCCACATCCAGCCATGATATGAGCGTTAATGCCTAGTCTTATTGTATCTTGTTAGGCCATGTTCAATGGATATCCCTGGGAGGCCTGCTCTTTTCTTTTTAAGGAAAACAGAAGAAGGAAGGTATGGGGAGGGACTGGAAGTAGAGGGAGAGGAAACTGCAGTCAGGATGTAATGTATAAGAGAAAAATAAAAGTTAAAAAAAAAAGTAACTAGAACTGGAGAAATGACTCCACAGTTAAGTAGTACTTGCTGCTCTTCCAGAGGACTGCAGTTTGGTTCCCAGCATCCACATCTGCAGGCTCATGTGGAACACACATACAGAGACAGGGACACTTATTAAAAAAATAAAAGCAAAATAGTAATGATAAAGGGTTGCTGCGCATGGTGGTCCACACTAACCTCAGGACCCAGGAGGCAGACACAAGATGTCTGTGTTCAAGACTAGCCTGATCTGCACAATCAATTCCAAGCCATCCAAGGCTACATAGTTGGATCCTATCTCAAAAACAAACAAAAACCAGAAAGTATTTGGCTACCTTTAAAAAGTTGATTCCAGAAAAAATGCTTATTATTTATTCTTGTCAATATTTAGAGTCAGGAGTTGATGTTTGAGGTTGTTTCCATGCTAAACCAGTGCTCTAGAACTGGGTGATATTCCTCCTTATAAGCAATTTTTACTGTTGTTTTGTTTTTGAGACATGGTCTCCAGGCTAGCCCAGACTAGCCTAGAATTCCCAATCCTTCTGCCTCAGCTTCCCAGTGCTGGGATTACAGGTGTGCACACCCATGTTGGGCCATTAGCACTTTCTAATACTGACCATGACGGGTCTTTCTTTTTTCTGAGTACTATTGTGAATGCTTGTCTTTTCTGTATTTGTTTAAATCAATGCAGCCAATTGCTTCAACTACCCAGCTGCTGGCCAGTCACTTTAAACTCTAACACAATTCTGTTGTTTGTTTAAAATTGTGTTATAATTACTCCATTCTCTACAGGAAACATTCGTACTTCTAGCACACATGAGAGCTAAGGTTGCCTCATCAGATTCCTGTCTCAGACCTGGAACCAGGTGTTTCTCTAAGGATCCTTGGTTCCTTTCAGTGAAGACTGTATTTAGAAATTAAATCCTGGAGCTAGTGAATGGCCCCGCGGGTAAGGAGTCTACTCCCAAGCTGGCAACCGGAGTTTGATCCAAGGCTCCACATGGTAGAAACATTATTGTAACTTAGACCCACATGATAACTCCCTTGAGTTGTTCTCTGACCTCCACCTGTGTGCCATGGCATGTCTGTGCACACAACAAATGTAAGTTTTAAAAAAACTGAAATTGAAAGCTGAAGCTAGGCATAGTGAAATTACATACCCATAATGTCAGCATTTGGGAAGTAAAGACAGGATGTTCAGGAGTTCACGATCATCAATGTCCACAAAGCAATTTAAAGGTTCAGGCCAGCCTGAGCTACATGAGACCCTCTTAAAAAAAAAAAAAAAAAAAAAAAGAATGGGAGACAGAGTGGAGAAAGAAAAGGAGTGAGGAAGAAAGATTAAAACCTGCTTGTGGGGGTCTCACCAGTGGTAGTATTTCATTGCCTGTAGGGTCCTCTGAGGGATGAATCAAGGAGAAAAATATATGAGCTGCACTTACACATTCTGAATGACGGTGGCTAATTTATCCTACTTTGACCTCTGTTACTACAATGTGGTTATTCTTCCCAGCTGTTTTTCAAATCTGTCCCTTGCTCACAGTGTATCTGCCCTAACTGTAGCTAGGGTTTTCCTGCCTGGCCCAAGGTAATAATTAGTTTTCTATGATAGTCAGACTTATAGTCACGTTTTCTAGGTATGCATTCAATTAGGTAGATAATCTTCAAACACTTCAAAGACCTACAGAATATGGCATTTAAAATGTTCTAAAAATTTAGGGCTAGAGAGATGGCTCAGCAGTTAAGAGCACTGGCTGCTCTTCCAGAGGTTCTGAGTTCAGTTTCCAGCAACCACATGGTGGCTCACAACCATCTGTAATGAGATGTGGTGCGCTCTTCTGGCCTGTAAGCATGCATATAGGCAGAACACTGTATCCATAATAAATAAATAAATCTTAAAAAAAATGTTTTAAAAATTTAGACTCTTGCCGGGTGGTGGTGGCGCACGCCTTTAATCCCAGCACTCGGGAGGCAGAGCCAGGCGGATCTCTGTGAGTTCGAGGCCAGCCTGGGCTACCAAGTGAGTTCCAGGAAAAGGCACAAAGCTACACAGAGAAACCCTGTCTCGAAAAACAAAAACAAAAACAAAAAAATTTAGACTTTCTAGACAATGAGACATGTCTGCTCCTGGCAGCACTGATTTACTTCAGAGAGGAGGATGGGCATAGAAAACACTCCATATGGAGTTTATCTTCACCTTGGCAAAAATAGCTATTTGGGCAAGAAACTTTTCTTGCCTGGACTGCTTGATCAACTGGACATGCAGGACCCTTAGGAAGGTGACCACTGAACTCTGCTTAGCAAAATGGTCCTTCAGGTTCCTGCTTCACAGAGGAAACTGCCAGACATTCTTCAGGACACAGAGAGAAATGACTGAGAGACTCTAGGCCTGTGGGCTGAAGACAGATGCCCCAACTTTACAAAGGAACATTAGGTGACTGTCCAGACTGCCAACTGTCTCTGTCTACCTGCAAGACTCCCGAAAGTTGCTTGCATCCTTCTCCTGTTTCTCAGGTAATAGTATATCCTTCTGGAGACTTTGATGTGGTTGAAGACTAGATAGTTATAATTTCCTCAGTTATGATAAAAGGTGGGTTAGATATAAAGCCTTAGACTCAAAAATATAAGATAGATAGGATATCTTCTTTAATATTATAACTGTAATTCTTGCTTGATAATTGTTTTGTTATCTGTAATTTTACTATGTGAAAGTTAAAACCTTCCTTTTTGAAAAAAAGAAAAGGGGAATGCTGTGGGATGTTCTGTGTGTTAAATGTGTTGCTCTGATTGGTTAATAAATAAAACACTGATTGGCCAGTAGCTAGGCAGGAAGTATAGGCGGCACAAGGACAGAGGAGAATTCTGGGAAGTGAAAGGCTGAGGCAGAGAGATGCTGCCAGCCACCATGATGAGAAGCAACATGTTAAGATACCGGTAAGCTGCCGGGCGGTGGTGGCGCACGCCTTTAATCCCAGAACCCGGGAGGCAGAGGCAGGCTGATCTCTGTGAGTTCGAGGCCAGCCTAGGCTACCAAGTGAGTTCCAGGAAAAGGCGCAAAGCTACACAGAGAAACCCTGTCTCGAAAAACCAAAAAAAAAAAAAAAAGATACCGGTAAGCCAGGAGCCATGTGGCAACTTAGAGATTAATAGAAATGGGTTGATTTAAAATATAAGAACAGTTAGCAAGAAGCCTGCCACGGCCATACAGTTTGTAAGCAAACTAAGCCTCTGTGTGTTTACTCAGTTGGGTCTAAGTGGCTGTGGGACTGGCGGGTTCGAGAGATTTCTCCTGACTGTGGGCCAAGCAGGACCAGGAAAACTCTAGCTACACCTAACTCTAAGCATCTCTAGCCAAATACTAAGGTGCCTCTGGGTTTTATGACATTGCATGACTTCAACTATGAATCCCACTCAACAAAAACAATGAAAAGCTATGCCATTAAAACGATACGTAGCATCATCTAATTGCTGAGCACTGTTACAAAGCCACATGTTAACTATTTACCTAGGACATCAGCCACACTGAAATTGTTTTTCTGCTTTCTCAGTCATCACATTTTATAACTCCTGAGTCCACGACACTATAACTGGCACTGCAGACATATAAATGAGTCTACAGTAACGAGTTCAACTCCAGTCAGAGTAGCACAGCTGCATTCGCTGTCTGCAGTTACAGGGTTTGAGGACAGTGTGTAGTTCTAACCCTCTGACAGGCAGACAAATACCTGACTGCTGTGGGTCAGAAACATCCATTTACACCTGACTTTTGTTTTATGACCCCTATTTCTTCAGATGAGCAAAGTATGCAATCCAAACTCCCCCAAATCTCAACAGTTAGTAATCAACAGGGCCAAAATACACCAGGGTTCATCTAGTGTCCAACCTGCACCATTTCCCGCTGCCAGAATGCTTCCTAGAGAGTGATGGATGGAGTGTGCCCTGACTTCAACAAGGTTCAAGGGTTTTCCTTTCATTCCATGTGACCACCTTCCCAGACAATGACTGAAAGGCTTGTCTGAGAGGGTCCAGTGATGTGATGGCAGTTAACCAGGAACCAGGGACAAGTCTACTTTGTTCAGTACCGAAGAAACAAAGATATTTTAGTATCAGCTGCTGATACTAAATTAGGAAAGAACAGCTGTCTCCAATTCTGGGTTTACATTAGAATAGTAACACTCATCCTTGGATACATTTATTAATCAACTGGTTTGAAAAATCCTGGTGCCTGAGTCTTCTCTAAGACCTCTTGCCTCTCCTGGTGAGACCCAGGCGTCACCATTTGTCTCAACAGCTGTTCAGGTGATGCTTCTGAACAACCAAGGATGAGAGTTCAGAAATTAAGAACACAGGTCACAGTAACCAAATGACTTTGGTAAGATAGGTATTAGGAGGACAAGTTTCCTATCTTGCCCCCTTCCCCAAAATGAAACAAAAAAAGAGCAGATACAAACAACAACCTGGTCTGTAAGAATTAAGCATGGACACAGATGTCTGCAATTATCCATAGTCTGCATTGCAACAAAGACTAATCCTGTCTGACTCAGGTGAGCTGGAACGCACACCTCCATGGCTTCTCAGCCCAGGCACTTCCTAGTATACTGCTACTTACAGCAGCTGCTGCTAATTGAGCAGCTATCACAGGGCCACATTTGGCACATTTCTTCACACGACTTTATGAGGTAGGTCTCTGTCTTATAAACAGACAAAATGGGGTGGAAATTTTCTCGGTGATGCAATGCTTGCACCCACACAAGGCCTGGGTTCCATCTCTAAGCTCACGTTCTGACTGCTTTTGGCTCTCTAGTTTTCTAATGTTGAGACAGATTGTCATTATGCAGTCCTAGCCGGCCAGGAACTTGTAGTGATCCCCTGCCTCTGCCTCTCAAGTCTGGAACCACATTCATGCTCCACGCTCCACTAGTCCAGATAACTTGCTTGTATTTCCAGTTGTGTTCAATTTATAAACCATGGATCTTTTGGGATACAGTTGCTCTGAGTACTCACAATGTACTGGGAACCAATGATCTAGTCACTGGGGAAGGAATTTTGCAGGAATGAGCATGTACAAAAGGAAGCAAAATCTTAATTCTGTGGTGTGTATACCTTTTAGTAAATGGTCACATGTGCTACATACTTGAACCACACAACACATGCTTAACTTCAACTGTAGTTCTATACACACTAAACTTTCAGAAAATATGTCCATCCTTCTACAGGAAGTACTCTGAGACCACATCCTGACCACAGAGAGTCAAGGAGTGAATTAACCACACTAGATAGAATGTACAAACAAAAGGAAGGTACTAGAGTACTCTTAGGGGCCACTAGAAGAAAAAAATTAAAACTGGAGTAAGAAATACAGCATCGGTGTAGGACATGGAGGGCTGAGGCAGGAGGACCGCTGAGTTCAAAGCCAACCTAGTCTACATAGTGAGTTCCAGGATAGCCTAGACTATCAAGACCCTGTCCCAAGAATAAAACAAACAAAAATTCAAAGGCTTCTTGAAAGAAGTGGCAATGAGCTTGGTCTTAAGGACCTGGGGAAATTACAAGTGGCAATGGGGTGGGGACAGTGCCACACCAGAAAGCACGGGGCTTTCACAGGAAACAGGCTCATTTGGTTAAAACAGGCACAAACACATTGGTGGGAGAGGAGCTGGGAATGACTGAGAAGCCCAGATGGCACAGGGCCTTCCTGGTGATGAGGAGGAGACCGTCCTCCAGGCACTGCGGTCTGCTCTGCGTGCCAAAGAGAAGGCTTTCCATCGTAGGAAAGGAAGGGGCAGAGCTTTAGGGTGGAGAGAAGGGAAAGGAGAGGCAGAGCTTGAATTCTCTGGTTCTGACGGAGGGAGGGTCACCTGGAACTGGCTTCCTTGTCTTCTCCAGGGCTTCTGCTTCCCTTTTTTCCCTGACTTTGATTTTTTCTCTCTCTCCCATTGACAGTTAAAAGTGCATGTGTGTCTGTCTTTCAAACAAAAAATATTCTACTTGGTAAATAAATTCCCCACTCTTTAAGAAAGTAACATCCCATGAAAAGAGTGTGTTTTCAATTAAAATCTTACCAGCTGGGGGACAGGATCTTAGCTGGCTCCAATTTTATGCTATGTTCAAGTTCAGTTTGGTTTTGAGGAACAAGTCAAGTTTAAAAGAGGCGGTAAACTCTGAGGTGACAACTCCTAATGCTCTCCAAAGAATGCCCGTTCAACAATGTAGTTCCTCTTCAATGACATAAGCCTGTCTGCGGGCTTTACGTAAGCAGACTGCAAAGTAAACCACCACTGGGCTTAGCACCCAGAACCACCCTAACTGCAGTGAGGGTTAGCCATGGCTTTTCACCAGTGGGGTTTTTGTTTGTTGTTGTTGTTGTTTAAATACGTGCAACAGCCACAGCTCCCCAGGCTCTCTGACCTTAGATGAGTCACATCCTTTGACACCTTAGTTGTTTCTTTTAACTGTGAGCTCAAAGGGCCAGATGAGGTATCATGTGTTAGTTAACCTTGTCCTTTATCAACTGTAATTCCTAGGGGTTCTATCTTGATATAAAGCTTTCCCCAAAACTTTAATAAAAACCTTTTTTTGTGGGGGGAGGCACTCATGCCGCAGCACAAGTGTGGAATTCAGGAGACAATAAGCAAAAGTTTAGTTTCTCCTTTTAACCACGAGGTTCCTGAGATCAGAACTTGGGTCAAAAGGCTTGGTGGCAGGCACCTTTCCCTGCTGAGCCATCCTGCCAGCTCCATCATCTTGAACTCTTAAGTCAAAATAGCAATTCTTTCAGTCTTCAGAGTAAGTCGTATGCTTTTTGCTGAACGAACTCCTGCCTACTAGGTTTGTGTGGCACTAAACACCACTGGGAATAAAAACTGTTCAAAGAAATGGTAGTTCACACCTGTCACACTAGCTCTTGGCGGCAGAGGCAGGTGGATCTCTGAGTTTGAGCCCAGCCTGATCTACACAGTGAGTTCCAGACCAGCCAGGGCTATACAATGAGATCCCCTCTCTCACAGTGTGGGGTGTGACACTAACCATAAGCTCAAACAAAAATCTCCAAATCAAACAAAAACCCTCCAGTTAAAGACACAGTCTCTGCCTTCAGGGGCCCAAAACCTTGCTTGAAAACAACCAACCACATGTTACTGAATGACAAGTAAGATTCTGAACACAGTCTTTACTGTTTCAATAGAGAATCTGATAGAAGGGGCTAGAAAGACGGCTCAGAGGTTAAGAGCACTTACTACTCTTGCAGGGGCCTGGGTTCAGTTTCCGACACCACCAAGACAGTTCACAACTGCCTACAACTCCAGTTGTAGGGATTCTGACACACTCTTTTGGTCTCTGGGTTATGCACACACACACACACACAGTACACATAAACTCACATAAGCAAACACACATACACATAAAAAACCATAACACTATAGAAAGCATCTCCAAATGCCCCTACCTCCCAGGTAATGTCAAGGATAATTTTGTGTTCAGCCCTAGAACAGAAGGTGGGAAGCTGGTTTGTGTGGATCCTGAATTGGAAGTTTCATTCATATTATCATGTTAGTTTTGTTTCTGAATACAATTCAAGTCTTAAGTGGTAGATTACGTCAAGCATTCAGCTAATATATGATATCTTAAATTCATATACTATTATAACACAGAACCCATATCTGCCAATGTTAATGTTGTAAAGGGAAGAACTTATGCTACAACATCTCTGACATCACAATTACATGTGTTGCACTCTGAGCCTTATCAGAACAGTGTCATAGAAAGAGGAATAACTGGTATCCATAGCAATATCAGCAGACTGGGACAATGTAAAAAGCTGTAACCTAGCAACTGATAACTAGAGGTGTGTGGGGGAATTCTTCTAGTTCTGAAAATGCAGCCAAGAATGCAACTAATCCTACAATGGCAATGTGGAAAATCTGACTTATTTGTAGAAAGCCAGAGAATGCCAACCTCATACAACCCTCGTTCTATGATGTCTAATTTTAAATAGGAAAAGCACGTAAACACCTCACTCCTGACATCATTAGTGGTATGCATGGAAAGTACCTATATGTTGAGATCAGAATGGAAAATAAATTTGCTTCAGGCTACCTACCAATCATTTCCAGCTCTATTTCTCAATACACAATTAATTTGGTGAGAAAACAGCCACCTCTGTTCTAGAGGAATTTTTTCTACATGCAAAGAAGGAAACATTACAGAGGCCCCAGGTTCACAATGTACCACATCCTGTGAGAGTGTTCTCCAAGAAGTTTCTTTCTCATCGAGATCACACGTAGACAAGAGGTTCAGAAGCAAAGGAGTCATCCAGCTCAATTTCATTTTACTAACACAGAAACTGAGACACAGAGTAAGGATTCACTCAGAATCAGAAAGAAAGGAGCACACAGGCTACCAACCCAGTTCTTCTGTTTCCCAATCTAATACTTTCCTTTAAAATAAAAAATAATAATATTAAGGGTTACTTTCTCCTTAGTTAAACAGAACACTTTATCAAAATGAGAAATAAATTTTCATTATGAGAAGCCACTGAAATCAATGTTTTATCTGTTTTAGCAGTCACCCTACTTAACATACCCATGAATGTATTCACCTTATAAGGCAATCTGGAAAATACCTTTGGGGGGTATGGACCAATTTCAAAAGAACTTACCTACCCATCATTATTAGAAATATTGCCTAAGTATAAAAGCACCAAGTCTCCCTTTAGGATAAAATGGTGTATTAAAAAAAAGAAAAAAAAAACCACAACAAAGGAACAACAAATCCCCAAATCCTGTTACAACCATTGGTGCCTCAGAACCCCAGGAGCTAAAACTAGAAACGTCACAGCCATCAGCCACTCAAGCCCAGAAAAAGCAAAGTCCAGGACCCTCTCTGCTGACACTGATGGCTGTCTGCCTCTCCACCTCTTCTCCTGGCCCAAAGCTGGCCTGTACATCCCAGCTCCTGCAGGAACTACAGGTGGCCCTGTTCCTGAGCTCTGAACAACCAAGCACTAGAAGCAGGTGCCTAATTTCCATGTATGGTCCAGAGAAATAGTCCAGGCTCCCCACTGCTATGAATCTGAGAACAACCTATGGAGAACATGGTCACAAGATGGGAGCAGGTGGCTAGGCCATTGCATTGTTACCTGAATTGCATACTGCGTGCCCATCAGGAATGCAGGATTAAGTTCCTAAGACTTGGGATTTGTATGTTGCAGCAACACTGGCATTAATTGAAAAAGGCATAACTGGAGTTACTCTTCTACAAGTAATGAATATAACCCGTCTTTTTTTCTTATTCAGTCTTATTTATTCCCAAAGAGGTGGCCTGTTCTAATTGTGGAGTCAACAGGAGTTCCACTGAAGAGTAAAGGGCTGGAACCACTGACTTCTGCAAGTCATTTAACTTCTCTGAGGCTCAGCTTCCTTAACTAGCGACAGGTTACTACTGACCCACAAGTCATGTTTTTTTCTGTAATAGTCAGCTGAAAACGACCTCTTTCTTCCACATAAGCTATTACACAGAACTTTAGTATTTAAGACATAAAAATGCTCAGGGTGAAACTGAATGGGAACAACAGTGTCCGGCCCTCTTCAGGTATTCCTCACAACCCTTCCTGAACATTCCTGGAAATCAGTGGCTCCCGAGAACCACCAATCTTAAGCAATGGTTTTCTAAATTATGTGGAAAAATATAGGAAATCTGATAAGATGCTTCAACAAACAGAACAGGTAAGGCAATCTTACACTAATACAAAATAATTCAAAGTTGAAACACATTTAAATTTGTAACTACAATAAAAATAGTAAGATCTTTTCACAATAGTTTGAAATCAAAGGGTAAGAGGAGTGGCAGTCTTGGTAGTGACACTTGTAGACTTAATTTCAATTTTGAATACTTAATGCAGTTTTAAAAATGAAGTAGTTACAGATGCAACCGGCTTTTCCACAGCCTCCCCCCCCCCCCACCCCCCAGCCTTCTCTCCTTAACAAAGATGGTGAGACAGGCCACAGGCCACCATCGCTGCACAGGCAAGGGCAGCTGACGTCACAGCTGAGCTCTGCATGGTCTCACGTGTTAACGGAGTGTGTGGCATCAATCTCAGAGGACATGATGTCTGTTTTTGTCATGTTTTTCAAAATTTTTAGAAATTTTTATATGAAAAGTCACCAGTCCTGATAGGTTAGACATTCTCTTACCTCTAGACTGTGTAACATAGCTCTGGATTGTTGCCCCAGACCCCAATAAAGAGAGATGGCAAAGATGGGATCAGTAGGTCAGAAAATTACCCATTTTTCTAATGACGGTATTTAATTCATCCAAAGCATTTTCAGTGTGGCAAATCTTTTATGACTGGAACCAGGGGCCTGGTGGCACAGATAACAAAATGGTACCATTTGCTGACAACATCACCTGTTATCTGCCGGTAACCCTTTCCACCGTCTACAACCCAGCTGACAGGTGCGAAAGCTGCAGGCCCCACCTCACAGCGCCCGGCCGCCGTTTAACTGTGCTCCTCCCTCCGACGTATCACTACGTTCCTACAGGAGCTGAGGAAAGCCAACTTCCACTCTCAAAAACGGAAAACGCTAGTTTACTGGGTCACATCCAGCAACACTGTGCTCTAC
Organism: Peromyscus maniculatus bairdii; assembly: GCF_049852395.1. Classification (NCBI taxonomy): domain Eukaryota; kingdom Metazoa; phylum Chordata; class Mammalia; order Rodentia; family Cricetidae; genus Peromyscus; species Peromyscus maniculatus. The sequence goes on from NC_134874.1 coordinate 7,139,292, forward strand.
CCCATACAAAAATCATCTGACTCTTGAGTCACACAACCTCCAACTTTTAGGCTTAATATGCTAAAACCAAGGCTCTCTTTTTCTTAAAAAACAAAGTTAGCTGTATACAGCTATGTCCAATAAAACCAACTTGGAATCCTCAGATCAGGCATGACTTTCCCAATGTGAGTAATTAAGAACAGGCCCCCACAGCCAAGACAACACTTACCAATAGAAACACCCATATGCTGAAAGAATGCGCAATTACCACCCCATGCTTCACTTACTAATTAGCAACAGCACCTGTCTAGAAATGCTGGCTCTGACGTCAGAGATGAGTGCTGTTCTATGCAAACCTGTTCTCGCTTAGATGAAGTGGCCCTCTCAACAGTTTCTAGTTATTCTAGAACATATTTGATATAACAGACAGAAATCGTTAAAACCAAACCTGAGACTTTTGGGTTTATTGACCCAGTGTTTCTGAAGCTAAGGCAATATGAAACAGTATCCACCAACGAGTATCACCTAAAATATCAATGAAGTCAGTGAAGGTAGAAATACACAGGAAGAGTTGTTTTCTTTCTTACTGACTACCCATTTCTGAAGATACACACAAAAGCCAATTTTCAAACTAGATGTTAACCAGTAAGCAATGGAAAAATGACCATGTCTAGTTTTATTGAATTAGCATTTACCAGGGAACTGTTGTGTAGAAGACTATAGAATCTTGGTTATATAATAAATCTACCTGGGGGGGGGAAGCAAAAAAAAAAAAAAGAAGAAAAGAAAAGAAAGAAATTTAAATTACTGTTATTTGGGCAGGTTGATTAATGCATAAGGATAGAACTGGGGCTCCAGGCATGCAGACGGACAGTCTATCTCTTTGATAGAACCTGGGGCTCCAGGCATGCAGACAGACAGTCTATCTCTTTGATAGAACCTGGGGCTCCAGGCATGCAGACGGACAGTCTATCTCTTTGCTACACCCCAAACCTCGTACGTTTGTCTTTCTAACTTCTTACAAGGCAGGGTGACCGAAAGATGGGTGACCTTTTCCCACACACAAAAAAACCCAGGGTCTCATTATGTAGTCCTGGCTGGCCTCGAACTCCCTAGATAGACCAAACTGACCTTGAACTCAGAGATCCACCTGACTTCCGAGTGCTGGTATTAAAGGCTTGCGTCACTATGCCTGGCTCCAGCAGACTTTTTAAGAAGAAACAAATAATACAGCCCCACCTCAAGAACTGAAGTCATTCAGCCATCGACAATACTTTTGACGAGCAGCTGTTCATTGTAAAATTTTCCAAGAACAAGGCCAGTGATGCATCATCTAACACAGAAAGACTCCTATATAGTTGTAGTAGAATATTATTTTAAGATGTGTTCTTTTGTTTATGTTGCATTTATTTCACTCTGTGAGGCTGTGATACTTTGCCTGTCTAAAACACCTGATGGTCTAATAAAGCGTGAACGGCCAATAGCAAGGCAGGAGAAAGGATAGGTGGGGCTGGCAGGCAAAGAGAATATACAGAATGAGAAATCTGGGAGATTGAGGGGAAAAAAAGAAGTAGCCAGAGAAGGAGGACTCCAGGGGCCAGCCACCCAGCCACCCAGCAAGCCTCGGAGTAAGAGTAAGATTTATAGAAGTAAGGGAATGGGAAAAGCCCAGAGGTAAAGTTAGATGGGTTAAGAAAAGCTGGCAAGAACAAACCAAGCTAAGGCCGGGCATTCATTAAGTTAGAATAAACCTCCGTGCATGATTTATCTGGGAGCCGGGTGGTGGGCCCCCCAAAAGAGCCAAAAAAACAAACAACATATAGCCACTATGTTAAAGACCATAACCCCCAAAATAGGGACCTGGCAAAGAGTTGCTTCAGGGAATGTACAAGATGCAAAGCTGCTAACCTCAAATCAACTGTTTATTCTTCAGAGGAAAAGTCTTTTCAGGAAAGATTAGCTTTGGCAGGTGTGCCGACTGCATTTGTTCTGTGGAGTGAGACGTCAGAGGCTGACCAAGGAGAGTTGCTTCCAACAGGCAGGAAATAGACCAAGCATCGGACTGCATCAACTTCCTCCTCGACACCCACACCTCACAGGCAGAAACCCACAAGAGTAGTTACGCTTCATGTGGGCAGGGGGAGGTGGGGAGGTGTAGGGCAATAAAGGAAGAGTAGGCAAAGCAGTGATCACTCTGAATACAGTGTAAGTACTCCGAGAAATCTGTGGGCCTACTCTTCCTGTCTTAGTTTGCTTTCTACTGCTATGATGAAACACTATCACCAAAAGCAACTGGGGGAGCAAAGGGTTTATTTCAGCTTACAGTTGTAGTCCATCAAGAAGGGAAATCAGGGCAGGAACTCAAGTCAGGAACTGAAGCAGAGACAGGGAGAAACACTGCTTCCTGGCTTGCTGCCCATGGCTTTGTTGGTTTGTTTTAAACAACTCAGGAGCACCTGCTGAGAGACAGCACCACCCACAGTGGGCTGGGCCTCCCACATCAATCTTAATCAAGAAAAGGCCTCACAGACTTGCCTGGAGGCCAGTCTTATGGGGGCAGTGTCTTAATTGAAGTTTCCTCTTTCAAGGTAACTCTAGCTTGTGTCAAGGTAACAAAAACTACCTACCACACTAATGTAAAGTATTAAAGGAGTCCCCATTCCTGAGAGTTCAGGTGCTATGGAAATTGGCTCAACATTTTATATCAAGTAAATTTATTATTCAACTTACTTGAAACTAACAAGGATGTTGTAAAGGGCAGTACATAAAGTCTGAAAGCCTACCCTCAATTTAATGATGCCCCCATTCCTTCATACTTTGAGGCAAAACCAAAGAAGTCAAAGTTCTGATCTTTAACCACCCCCCAAATCCCATACCTATTATAATGTCATCAGCAAACTATACCATTTAATCCTTCTCACCTCTATGACAAGCTTCCTCCCACTTGCAAAATAGCTTGCTTCTCCAAGGACCTCCATGCTTCTACCCTTGGCTCTAGGATCCTCCCACAACAGTTAGAGCAATCCTTGAACAAAAGCATCAATAGATCCCATGATCCCCTGACCAAGTCACATCATTGCTTTCCCAGCACCCAAAATAAAATCCTAACCTAGAGCATGGCTGGCAGTGCGCTACACTTTCCAGCCACTAACACACCATGTTTTTATCTCCTGCCCTCTTCACTTCAGCCGCACTAGCTGCCTTTCCATTCACTCTTGGGGTTTTACATACTGTTCTCTGCATGGAACTCTTCTTAACACCTTTTTTTTTCCTGCCCTAAACCACATTTCCAAAGGTTCTTCCTGACAACCCCACAGCTACCACTTTCTCTTCCTACTTGGCTTTATTCAGAGCCCCTGATTTGTGTTGTTTACATTCTTACCTCATACTCTTTTGTTGTTGCCTGGCACAGGGTCTTGCTCCATAGCCCAGGCTGGTCTCTGTCCCAGCTGCTCATATTACAGTGTGCACCGTCCCACATCACTTTAGAATCGCTAGTTTACTTTGTCCTCTGCAGAACCTAGGCCACCTAAGACAGCGCCTTCCTAAACAGAAGGGACCCACTGTATCTGTTCAGCAGATGTTTCAGTTAGATGAAAGCTAACACACAATTTCATAAAACATGCATTTACTGTCTAGCAATTATAACATCAACACTCAGGTAAACTACCACGGTCAGAAAGAATAATACTCCTAGACTTCCAGAACTCTGTCCCACTTCTACCTAAACACACATGTTCTCCAGGTAGCTATTTTGTAGAATTTTGTGATAACTACTCTTTTTGTGTTGAATAGTTCTGTAACTTATACAGGCAGAATGGTAGGTTTTGGGTCTTAGAGTTTAGTCCTACATTCTTGGAGGACAGTGTAACAGCTATTAAAATTTTCACTATCAATGCCCTTTGACCAAGGCATCCCACTTCTAGGGTGCAAAAAAAGTAGGGCTGAGGAGATGCTCAGTCAGTGAAGTGCCTAGCATGTAAGCGTGAGGACCTGACCCAGTACCCACACAAAAAGCTGAGAGAGGTGCCACACACCTAAAATCCTAGCACTAAGGAGGAAGAAACAGGAGTTTTGGGGATCGCTGGCTAGACAGTCTAGCTGAAATCAGAGAGTTCCAGTTCAGTCAAAGAACTTGTCTCAAAAAATATGGTGGAAGGTTACATGGGAAGACACCTGACAACATCATCTTGTCTTCACACAAGTGGTTCTCACATCTGTATGTAAGTGTGCATGAACTATACATACACGCACATATACATATTCACGTGTATATTTATATATGCACACATACACCAAAAGAAGAGATAAAGAGCAAAAAAAATAAGCAAGGCATGGTGGAACATGTATATGACCCCAGTAGTCAGAAGACTGAGACAGGACAATCATAAGTTTGAGGACAACCTAAGCTATACAGTTGGACTCTGTCTACACAAGCTTCAGAAAGTGCAAAGAAACTCATTTTAGCACTGTGTGTAGCACACGTCACTCAGTAGCAAATGGTTACACCAACTATTCATGTATATTATATGGACTGCTATACACAACCATTAAAAACACAGAAATCAAAAACTAAAAATAGAAAAAACAAAGAATTGTGCATATGCTGTTCATGGAAAAATTTAAAAGTTAACATCAAATCATCATTTTTCTTTACGATCATAGGAATTTCACTGTTTCAGACACCAAATGTTGTCTACTATTTTTTTACAGTAAACACCAGATATTTCTGCCATAAAAAAACAATTAAGGTATATCTAATTGTTTTTTTCTTTTTTGAGGGGTGGTAGTGCTGTGAACTGAGCGCAGACCCTCGGGCGAAGACAAGTGCTTCACCACTGAGCTGCTTCCCCCGTCCTCTTTTTTTTTTTTTTTTTTTTTAACAAAAATTTACCCTTGGTTTAATCCCTGAAAATATATATTAAAATCAGTGTTATAAAACTTGAGAAACTAGAGGCAGAGGGAAAACGAGAAGTTCCAACTATCTACCAAAGGATATTCACTAAAGCTTAGCTTAGGAAGCTACCCCATTCTAGTAAGATACACCAAAGTTCATGGAAAGAACACCTTCCGGGTGCTGAGACTGCACAGACGGATTTCAGACTGTCTGGCTTCACCTGAACAGCCTACAATGGGTCTTCATTTTAATCTCTCCATCGCCATCTTTAGACAATGCCTCTAGCACTTCTTTCTGTCAGAGTCCCGCTAGTCTGAAATGAAGGCTTTGGTTTCTCCTAGTTTGGGACCAATGCCTAACTTCCTGCTGAAGGCTTTGAACCATCTATCTCAGAGATTCAATGGTGCTAGCCCTTTTTGACTTCGTGTAGCCTTTGGAAAGTACCTTTTGTATACTGTCCCAAATATAGCTTTGAGCTTTGGCACAGTTATTACACTCATAGCCAGAGTAACCAGGTGCATGACCAGTCCTGGGTGTGAGAAACTGGGCAGGTACTTGTACAGCTACAGTGTGTGGTGGTCTGAAGGAAAATGGCCCCATAGGGAATGGCACTATTGTGGAGGCACACGGGTTTCTAGTAAGATCTGAGCTTGCTTTTCCTCGCAGGGCTGCATTAGAGGATGGCTTGACCATGTGCATGGTTACCAGGTGACTGGAAGGGTCTGCACTTGGCTGTGCTGGGGGAGGTCTTTTGCTCCACCCCTTGGCATTCCTCTAAAAAGTCCTTTAGAAGAGACAGAAGGGGCCCCTGGGTTTTGATCCAGGCCCTCCCGAAGCTATCCTGTTTCTGTCTGTCTCTTCTCCCCACTATATTCCTATCTAATGTTTCTTATCCCTCTCTCCCAAAGAGAACCCTTGGGAAAAAGTAGGAGCAGGCCTCCCACACACGGCTTTGTTGAAGTAAGTGTGGCCCTGTTGGAGGAAGTGTGTCACTGTAGGGGTGGGTTCTGAGGTCTCCTATGCTCAAACTATGTCCAGTGTTTGACTCAGTTCACTTTCTGTTGCCTATGGATCTGGATGGAGAACTCTCAGCTCCTTCTCCAGCACCATGTCTGCCTGTGTGCCGCTCTGTCCTGCTATGATTATAACGGACTAAACCTCTGAAACTGTAAGCCAACCCAATTAAATGTTTTCCTTTCTAAGAGTTGCTTTGGTTGAGGTGTCTTTTCACATCAATAGAAACCCTAAAACACAGAAGAGAGAAAAATAAAATAAAAACAAACCAATAGGTGTGTCCTGTGAAAATGAGTAAAAAGATTATAACACAAATGAGAAGAGAGAAAGTTATTTTGAGGTGACTTCTCCAGAGTTTTACTCTAGGAAGAAGCCATCGGGGCTGCACAGGAAGGAACCGCACAACCTCAGTAAGGCTGTGCTCAGAAGCCATCATCACGAGTCAGTCTTCCCAACACTTCTGCTGCCTCCTTCTCCAAACCACAGACCACTGTGGTCTGTGTGGTGAAGACAGCACACAGTGGGATGCTCTTTTGTCCAGAGAGGAGGAAGACAGTACACTATCCAAATCAAAACAGAGGCCAAGTCTTCCACAGGACAAGAGCGGTTTTGGTGAAAAGCTAGAATGCTCATTTCCCATATCCATCAGGAAGATGAGAAGACTGCAAGCCACCCACACAGTAAACCGGCTGTTGACCAGGGAGGCACAGTGCTGCTCAACAGAGGACCTGCAGGCTGCACATCCGCACAGAGGTTCATCACTCATCTCAGATCACGGGCAGGTTCAGCTTTTCTGCAATTTCTGGAGTACCTACAAAGACTGCACTACCTTTTCAAGCAACCATGTCACCATTATCTTTTACAGCTTACCTGCCCAAGAATTTGCTCCATGGTTCTTTGGCCACTGGTTTTCAAACAATATATACTAAGTGTAAATACGAAATGGTTCATATTACAGTCTATGCACTGGTGTTAGTTTTCAGAAAGGTGTAATTCTAAATATGTTATTTATAATTATTTTAATTTTGTTTTGTTTTTTGTTTTTCGAGACAGGGCTTCTCTGTGTAGCCCTGGCTGTCCTGTAACTCACTCTGTAGCCCAGGCTGGCCTCAAACTCAGAGATCCACCTGCCTCTGCCTCCCGAGTGCTGGGATTGAAGGAGGGTGCCACCACTGCTTGTCTATTTTAAAATATTTAAAAGCAACCAACAACCTTTTAATGACTTCCCTTCCTGATAAGAGACTTTTTTACAAAGACAAAGGAAACAGAGCTGCTCTGTTTACAACCTAGCTATCCATCCAAGAACACTATTCCTCTAGCTCTTCCATAGTTACTACCTCACTCTTCCTATGTGGTCTCAGATGTTATCACCAACCACTGCCCACTCATTCTAAGGCAGCTGCACCTCCCTGGTCAGCACCACAAATCATCCTTCCCACCTGCCACAGTCTACAGATTGGTTTAGTGTTGTTCCAATTTCTAAATGGTCTTATAATAAAAAAAAAAAAAATTCTGAGCCAGTTATTGGGGTAAAAGCTCAAAGATCAGAGAAGCAGAGCAAGCCACAGCCAACCTCACCTCGACAACTCCTCAGCCGATCCTGTTTCCACGAATCCTCAGACTGAAAGTCTCTGAATCCTCACCTGAAAGGCCTCAGCTAAAAAAGAGCCTTTCGTTCCTGTCTCCTCATGCCTTATATTCCTTTCTCCACCCACCCATATCATTTCCTGTCTCAGCTTTCCTAATGCTGGCATTAAAGGCGTGTGATTCCCAAGTATTGGGATTGAAGGTGTGTGCCACCGCCTGGCTCTGTTTCTCTGCCAGACTGAGTCAATCTCATGTAGCCAGGGTGCCTTTGAACTCACAGAGATCCAGGACGGATCTCTGCCTCCTGAGTGCTAGGATTAAAAGTGTGTGCCACCATTGCTCAGCTTCTATGTTTAATCTAGTGGCTTGTTCTGTTCTCTGATCTTCAGGCAAATTTATTAGGGTACACAATATATCACCACGGTTTAGTTATTTGTAACTCTTCCAACTTACTTCATTAAACAGTTTAACTTCATTAAATATTAAACATTTTCCACTGTACTCCCAGAGCCTCGCTCAAAAAATACCTGTAAGTTCTCAGGGGAGAAAAATGAGATTGATGGGCTTGGAACTTTCCCAAGGAATAAAATTAAGCATTCTAGATATCTCTCCACTGGCCACTATGTTCCTTAGAGGTATGAGTATTTAGTGTGTTATGAAGAGTATAGAACCTTCCAGAAAAGTGGCATTACCACGAATATCTCCCTCAGACAGCACCAACTAGGATTCAAAAGATGTGTTATGTGTTTTGTGCAAAAACAAAACCAAAGTACGCTAAAGTGTTTTTATTATGGGTTGGATTGTGTCCTCTTTTAAAGTCCAAATGGCATTTCAGAATGTAAACTTATTTGGAGAAAAAGTCTTCACAAATGTAAACAAATTAAATTTTACTTTATGTGTATGGATATCTTGTTTGACTGTATGACTGTGCACCCTTTACATGTCCAGTGCTGGTGCAGGCCATAGGAGAGCATCAGATCCCTTGCAATTGGAGTTGCAGGTGGTTGTGAGGTGCCATCCGGGTGCCACGAATCAAACCTGGGTCCTGTGCACAAGCAGCAAGTGCTCTTGACCCCGAGCCACTTCTCTAGCTCCCGTTATAAATGAGCACCAATTAAAATGAGGCCCTCAGGAAGGATCCTAAGTCAGCATAACCAGTAGTCTTATATAAGGAAAGATCTCCAAACAGAGATGTGGTGATATACTGTGCATCAAATAAAGCTTGCTGAGGATCAGAGGACAGAGCCAGATTAAACAGGTCAGGCAGCAGTGGCACACACCTTTAATCCTAGCCCTCGGGAGGCAGGGATTCATCTGGATCTCTGTGAGTTCAAAGTCATCTTGGACTACATGAGATTGACTCAGTCTAGGAGATTAAACAGAGCCAGACAATGGTGGCACACACCATGAATCCCAGAACTTGAGAGTCACACACCTTTAATCTTAGCATTTGAGATCTCATGCCTTTGCTACCAGTATTTGGGAAGCACAGATACCAATAATCCCAGCACTAGGAAGGAAGTGAAATGGCTGGGTGGAGAAAGGTATATAAGGTGTAAGGAGACAGGAACTAAAGCCCTTTCAGCCAAGGACTCAGAGGCTTTCAGTCAGAGGATTCATGGGGATAGGATCTCATCTTCCATTTGGCCTGAGGATTCGGAGTGGTGAGAAGTTTCTTTAGTGGCTTGCTCCTTTGTCTCTCTGATCTTTCAGCATTTACCCCAAGATCTGGCTCCAGGTTTTCATTATAACACCAATTTAGGATTCATGCAACACAGAGATAAGCTGGACATAGTGATAAATGCCTTTAAACCCAGCACTCAGGAGGCAGAAGCTGGAAGAGATCTCTGCAAGTTCAAGGCCAGCCTGGTCCACATGGTGAGTTCCACATGACAGCTGGAGTTGAACAGTGAGACCTTGCCTCTAAAACAAAACAACAACAAAATGAAAACAGAGACAGAGGGAAGACAAGAGGCACAGGGAGGCAGCATCTACCAGAAAAGGAGTCAGGACCGAAACAGACCCACTGGTTAGACGGAGCTGACCCAGGCCACACCCTGACTGTGGACTTCCAGCTTCCAGAACTGGGAACCAGTGAGTCTATGGTATATTGCTATGACAGCCTTAGCAAACAAATACATTTTCTATAAACTTCTAAAATTTTAAGAAGTTGGGTGTGGTGGCACACACCTTTAATGTCAACATTCCTCTAGAGGCAGAAGCAAGTGGATCTCTGTGAGTTTAAAACAAGCCTGATCTACACTACACAGAAAGATCCTGTCTTAATTTAAAAAAACTCCTCCATTTTATGTTTTTAGTTTTTAATTGGCAAAATGAAAAGAAAAATGAAAATTTTTAAGTTATCTTTGCCTTTCAATCAAAAGTAAATACTGTTGTTTTTTTAATCAGAAAACTCATATACAACTATAAATCAGGGAGGAAACAGTGCTGATATAACCCATGCAAAAAATATATTAGGAACCGGGTGGAGGTGGTGCATCCCTTTGGAGGCAGAAGCAGGCAGATCTCTGTGAGCTCGAAGTCAGCCTGGTCTACAGAGCAAGTTCCAGGACAGCCAGAGCTATTACACAGAAAAATACAATTTTGAAAAACCAAAACATAGGGCAAATTCTGATCGGTCTTACTAATTAAAACCTAGACCAGATATCTGGGTGAAAGCTGACTGATCAGAGGCAAAGGAGCAAGCCACAGCCACCACCTCTTACCTTGCCCACTCCCCAGCCTGAGAGAGGCAAGATCTTGTCTCCGCAAATCCTCATACTGAATGCAATGCTCCTGTCTCCTCCCACCTTCTATTCTTCTCTCTGCCCAGCCATATTCCTTCCTGTCTCCACCTTCCTAGTGTTGGGATTAAAGTTATGTGCTTCCCGAGTGCTGGGATTAAAGGTTGTGTGCCATATACAATTAGGTTCCTATCTCATATACAAAAAGATTAATTCCAGGTAGATGAAATATTCAAACATTAAAAAAATGTATGTTTTTCTAATTAGAATATGGAAAGGGAAGTTGTATGTTCTAGAGGATTAATCAAAACAAAAGAAAAACCATTTAGGAAAAGACAAACATATTTGTTATCTTTAAATACCGGGGCTGGATAGACGGCTCACGGTTAAAGGCATAGCCTGCTGTTCCAGAGGACAGGAGTTCAACAGGCAGCACCCACTTTGGGCAGCTAACACTCACCTGTACCTCCATCTCCTGAGGGATTCCTCACCCTCCCTCCACAGGTAGGCACTCCCATGTACACACCCACACACAGACACTCAAAATTAAAGTAAAATAAAATCTCTTTTAAAAAGCCTACATACTTTTTAGTATGAGACCCCTTAAATAAATAAAATGAAACTGTAAGATCATCAAGAGTTAAAACAAACATACAAAAAACCTCTTGTATTGCCCATAAAGTGTGTGAGGAAAGCAAACAAATATTTCAAAATAAACACAGATAAAAGATGCTCAACCTCACAAGTAATTCATGAAATGTAAATTAAAACAGTAAAATTTCCTTTTGCATAAAAGGGATTGGTAAGAATATTTAAAATCTGATAATAATGAAGAGTCAGGTAAAGAAAGATGAGACCCACATACACTGACTCTAACACATTGCTGATTAAGCATGCAAATCTGTAACAAGGCTTTCAAGAATTTGGCAATATTAAATAAAGCTGAAGAAGGGTTTACATTCAGATGCAGTAATTTCTGTTAAGGTTTATCAACAGAGAAATTAAAATATATGTGTATAAGAAGAAAAGGTGCAGAAATATCCATCAGAGAAAATCTGTAATAGTGGAAAAACTAGAAGTTAAATGTTCACCAATAAAATACATAGTAGTTTATCTGTGTAATGGGATACTAAATAACATTTAATATAAACGAACTAAGGCTAAATGTATCAACTTCTGTAAAATCCAAAAACATAGTATTGAACCCAGACAAGGAGTTGCAAATCATTTTACATTATTCAAATATCTAAAATATAGAAAATTATGTACTGTTAATGGATGTCTATGTAGACATATGATGATGTATGTACACATAACATATGAATATATATAAATATCCATGTATGCATAAGTACAAAAATATGAATGAGAAAGCTGATTCTAAGATGTAGACAGCAGTGAAAGCTACCAAGGAAAAACGTTATCTAAACCCGTAAAAAACAAAAAAAAACTTCTTTGACACAGAAATAAAAAATGTTTTCTTCATATTTAAAACAAGCACAGAGCTGGGCGGTGGTTGCTCACACCTTTAATCCCAGCACTGAGAGGCAGAGGCATGTATATCTGTGAGTTGGAGGCCAGCCTGGTCTACAAAGCAAGTTCCAGGAAAGGCGCAAAACTGCACAGAGAAACCCTGTCTGGGGGGGGAGGGAGCAAAAAAAAAAAAAAAAACCCAAAACAAAAACAAGCACAGTATGTAAGAGGCCCTGGACCCCAGCAGTGCAAAATAAACATATATACACATACCCATAAGCAAATCTCAACTAAGTTACAATTTGTGCCGGTAGAAGGTGAAAGAGGTTTTGCTATATAGTGCAAGGCTGGCCTCAGCCTTCCAAGCCCTGGTATTATAGGCATGTGCCACCCCATCTGACTTCAAAATGTTATTCTTTAAATGCTGGATTTGTATTTTTCTCTGCAATTTTCTGTATCTTTGTAATATTTTGTTAAACTTTTAAATAGACAAAGCAAAAATCTACATCATAATTCCATCCAAAGAGTCACTAACATCATATAATTGAGTCCTATAGAGAACTGAAGTCCTGGGTGGACCCATAAGTAAAGAGGGTCTAGAACCAAGCAAATCGTTCTAAGGTTGGTGGTAGACATGAGAGAAGCAAAGAGAATTATGTAATTAATATATCATGTATAAAACTACAGGCAAATGTATAAAATGATGACCTACTCAGTTTCTCCAAACTCGGGAGCTGTGCATTTTGAGGAAGGAAAAACTCAGAATCCCCTAAGCAATTTTACATCACTATCTCCAGAAGGAATCAATTGGTTTCTCCATTCTTTGGTCAATAGGTGCTCAAGCCTGTCCCTCATGTTTCAAATAGTGTGTGAGCAGTGTTTTATTAATATAAAGTGTGAAAATGCCTTGTTTTACCTCTGACTGAAGTTTCTAACACAACTGAGATTCATTTTGAAAATAATACCTTACTCCAGCTGCTTCTGAAGACTGAAAGGGCTTAACAGGAGCCTGCTATTACTATTACTGTTATTGTTACTAGGAACAAGGCTGTTTCCACATCCCTCAAATCACTGCTCTGGCTTTCAGTTGGTAAGTGAGCTTTAGGAACATACATACCATGGTGCCTCAACAGTGTCCAGATATGGTAAGTTAAGTCAGTGACCAATCATCTTAGGACTCATGCCTTTGCTGTTGCTACCTGGGAGAGACTCTCTAGAAACTGCACATTACGTATCAGGATTCCCAACAATCCCCACTTGAACATTTTAAGATATTGCACTGCCTGTCTCTCTGCTCTCCTGAAAGGTAAGTACCACTGTACCCTTTCTGCTGTTGATAGTTATGATGAGAAAGTGTCTCCCAGGTCCTATGAAAACCAGCGGTTCTCCACCTTCTACTGCTGCGACCCTTTAATACAGCTCCTCATGGTGTGGTGACCCCAACCATAAAATTATGCTCATTCCTATTTCATATATGTAATGTTCATTCCTATTTCATATATATATAATTTTGCTACTATTATGAATAGTCATGTAAATAGCTGTGTTTCCCAATGGTCTCAGGTAACCCCTGTAAAAGGATCATTGGCCCCTAAAGGGGTCTAGACCCACAGGTTGAGAATCACTGCTGTGGTATTACTTTCAAAATTAGAAAGTGAATTTATGCTTTTCTCAAACATGTCAGCCTGAGTTAAGAAAAAAAAATGGCGGGGGGTGGGGGTGGGGGATAAGGATAGAATCTCAGGAGCTAGGAGAGAGGTTAGAGCAACACTTTGTCCAAAAGCCCAGCATTGAAGCAATACCCAGTAGATACAGGGTATCACAGAATAAAATACAACCAGTTCCTACCTTACTTCTAATTTTAAATGGTAAAATTAAAAGAAAGAGAAAAAAAAAGCTCATGATGGAACATGCTTAGAATCCCAGTTCTTGAGAGGCTGAGAAGGAAAGATCTCAAGATCAAAACTAGCTGAGTTACACAGGGAGACCCTTGCATTTCAAGAAAAACAACCCTCACCAGCTCAGTTACAGATTAAAATGAAAAACTCTAATGAACTTATAAAATTATATATGACTTTTACTTTTAGACTGCATATTCTTCCACTATTGAGACATCAAAGTTTGACCAGATGCAGAAACCCCATCCACGTAATGAGAACATGACAATTATGATGGCCACCACTGACCAAGCACTTATACACTAGATACTGCAATTTGAACCTTCCATGTACTTATACTTATCATAACATGACCTGGTTAATAATAATATAGGAAGACACTAAAGGTAAAATAACTTTCCTACATTCAGCCAGCTAGTAAATGCCAGAGTCGGTGTTTGGCCCCAGGGCTGTCTGGCTTCAAAGCCTGTGGTCTTTACTGCTGCCTTAGAAGTCTGGAATGGAGGGTACACAAAATCTAATCAGTCTCGAATTGAAAGAAACTTAATCAGGTCATGTATCTTTCTTTCCTGAAGTTTTCCCAGCTGTGAAATGAGAACACCACCAATTCCTTTCCTCATCATAATGAGGATCCAGAAGCTCATGGGATATATATACTCATAGCATCCCATTTTAGCTAAAACGATCTGTGGACACACAAAACCTGTCTGTGAATGAACATGGTGGCTTTATTCACACTAACCAAAGACTAGGAACAGCAAATGTCCATCAACTAGTGAATGGATAAACAAACTGCTACATAAAATAGGATATTTCCCAATCATAACATGGGGTGAAGTCACGGATGAACCTGGTAAACACTAAGTAAAAGAAGCCATACATAGAAGGCTACTTATGGTAGGATTTCATTGCCATGAAAAGTCTAAAACAAGCACGGGGCATCAGGGTAGATTAAAAGTTGCCAGGGGCCGAGACATGGGGGTTTTCAATTATAGCGAAGGTGATTGCTAATGGGGCTACAACACTTCTTTTGGGAAGGTGAAATGTTCTCTAAATAGACAGAAGTGATGGCTGCATAACTCTGAGAAGGCAGAAAAAACACCTAATTGTACACCTTTGAAAAGTAACATTTATGGGGCACGAATTACATCTCAATATAGCTGTTTTGTCTATTGTTAAGTGCAACCTTGAAGACCATGCCAGTCAAAGCAAATGCATGCATGTAAAAATACTTTGAACAAATGTATTACAGAAGTATTGGACTCTATTTTTGACAGTATACATTACATGGTTATAAAGAGACATGGTGGTGTATGCATGTTTAGCCCCAGCACTGGGGAAGCAGAGGCAGGCAGATAGATCTCTGAGTTCCAGGCCAGCCTGACGTATAGAGAGAATCTCAGGACTACATAGAGAAACCCTGCCTCAGGAAAACAAACAAACAAACAAACGAAACTCATTACACACTGAAAAAAAAAGAAAAAAAAAAAAGGCATGGCCGCTACCACTTCTGCTGGCTGCTATCTTGCCCTGTGAGAATTTTAATTCCCTTCAAAGTACTTAGCTCCTCTGGCTCCTGAATACCCAGTTAATAAAACAATAATAAAGTGCAATCTAAACTTGCTGCTGCTGGAAACCTCGGGGACTTGTCCTGCTTACAAGGGGGAAGGAGGCAGGGAAGCCACAAAACCACCATGGCCTGCATTCAAGGCCAGAGAGGATAACAAGAATCTAGATCTAATGGAAATATCTAGAAGCACTTCATGAGGGTTTTCTACAGTGAAATCAGACAACAATCTGCACCTCCAGATGCTGGCCAATATAAACACATCCCATTTCCCCCTCCTCTTACTATAGCAGGGTTCTCAACCTTCCTAACGCTGCAACCCTTGAATACAGTTCCTCATGGTATGCTGACTCCCAGCCGTAATATTATTTTGTTGCTACTTCATAACTGTAATTTTGCTACCGTTATGAATTGTAATATAAATATCTGAGTTTTCTGATGATCTTAGGTGACCCTAAGGGGTTGCTTCCTACAGGCTGAGAATCGCTGCACTAGAGAGTAAACACAGGGTCCCTCTGGCAAGCTTGGCAAACATTACCACTGAGCTATAAGCACAACCCACATTTTTTCCTTTTCATTTCAACAGTACGTGTCTGCAGCACAAAATTTCAAGTTCATTTTAAAGCTAAGGAAACTGAGGCACAAACAAGTTCATCCAGTTAACAAGCAGAGTCAACTGTGGGTTCTGTGTCATGAGAGCATCTGTTCTCTAACTTTCTCCATCTTGTTCACCTATCTTCCAGCAGATCACATAGCAGCAGGGTTGACTCTGCATTTGCCACATGAACTTGGCCCAAGAAAATTTAATTTCCCTTTACTTGCTTTGTTTTGTGGCATTCATCCTGTAAGTTTCATTCAAAATACTTGCTCCGAATTATATTAAATATTTTTGAACAAATAAAGCAATCTGGCTTCTCTGGTCAATCTTTCATGAATAATGAATGAAAGACTCAAAAACCTATAAAATTGTTACAAGGGTTGGGTCTCCCTTCCCAGTTACTAAAAAGGGTTTCAGAACTGATTCAGAAATGCTGGTGTGGTGCCGGCGCTGTGAAATGGACTGTACTGCTCTTGCTTCCCAGCCAATCCAACGGTTCTAGATTCTCTACGTGAAATTATGGAAGCTCTACTGAGCTCTCCCGACAACCATATCCTCATCGTTCACAGATTTGCTGTTTTCCAAGTTACCAGGTATCATCTCTTTTTCTTCTTCCTCTCTCCCTACTAATAGCATTAGCTCACACTTCTTTAGAAGGTGAGAAGATAACTCACCTGTCTCACAATTCCAAAGAAAAGCAAGCAACTGTGATGTAATCAGCAAAGAGCATCACATACGGTCAACTATCACCTCAGTGCAAAACCTGGGAATTCACCACAGCTGCCTTTAGCCTTTCTCCCAGACCACACAGAAGGCACAGGGGCCTCAAGAGAACAGCAGTGAGTAGGGATGGGGCAAGAGGCCACATTTCTTTTGTCTTTTTTCCCTTTTATTTTATTTTACAATACCATTCAGTTCTACATATCAGCCATGGATTCCCTTGTTCTCCCCCCTCCTGCCCCCCTCCCTTTCCCCCCAGCACATTTCTTCTTTTAACATACAGAAGGATTGAGTGGCAAAAGTAAACCTGGGTCTTAGTAAGAGCATTTACAGACCACTCCCACATTTATTTAAAAGGAATGTACTGCATTTAAATCAGATTTCTACTCATTTAACTCAACCACCTGCTTTGCAATTAGTTTTGACCTTAATTAATTACACTTCTGACAGCAGCCTATCTATAAATGGGTAAGAATTTTTACTTGACGTGAAGATAAACAAAACTGAAATACAGACCTCCTTTCCTAAAGTGTGTCCGTCTTCCTGAGCTGTGCAGTTACAGACACTCCTTTCCTAAAGTGTGTCCGTCTTCCTGAGCTGTGCAGTTACAGACAACTCCTTTCCTAAAGTGTGTCCGTCTTCCTGAGCTGTGCAGTTACAGACACTCCTTTCCTAAAGTGTGTCCACCTTCCTGAGCTGCGCAGTTACAGACAGTGCCTCTAAGTACTGAGTTAATGAATTAACTTTACAAGTGATGACGGACTTTCCCTGAGCAAAGATCACAGGTCTTCAGAGCGCTAACCAACACCAGACATCCGAGCACCTTTATTTAGAGGTGATCTTGCAGGTGGTTTAACCAAGGGCCTGGCTCTTGGCTCCTTTACTATACTTGTTGACACCACCTGGGCTCCATACGCAAAGGCCAGAGTTCAGCTCCCCAATCTCTCCCGTGGAAGGAAAAAAACCAACTCCAACAAGTTCCGCAGGGGGAAAAGAAATCAGAATGGCTCCTTCACATATATCCTACCAGTACAGGCGAGTGGTTTCCACTTTTAACATTTTACAATGAAATCCTTGTGACTCACCCTGCTGAGCTGGTCCAGCAGCCTCTGGTTCTGTTCTGACAGCTCCTGGACGGCTCGGGTTTTTTCTCGGTCTGCTTCCCGAAGATGGACCTGCTGCCGCTCCAGCTCGTCCTGCAGCTGCTTCACGTCCGTCTCCAGCTCCGACACTCGTCCTTCCCACTCCCCTTCTCGGTTCTCAAAGCGTCTTCTCAGTTCATGCTTCTCTTGTTCTAAGTGCTGGGACAAGAAAAAGGGGAGCTTGAAAACTCCACAGCCTTTTCCTTTTCCCTTTTCCAGACAGGGAGCACAACAAAACACCCCACCACAGGGCATGCTGTCTCATTCACAGCTACAAAAATACTTTCTTCTAGAACAAGAAGGAATTTCTCTCTCTCTCTCTCTCTCTCTCTCTCTCTCTCTCTCTCTCTCTCTCTCTCACACACACACACACACACACACACACACCAACAACAAAACACCCCACCACAGGGCATGTTGTCTAATTCACAGCTACAAAAATACTTTCTTCTAGAACAAGAAGGAATTTGTCACACACACACACACACACACACACACACACACACCATCATTCCTCCTGGAAACAATGTTTTGTTTGTTCTCCCTGGGCATGAGGTTCTAGACTAGGGAATTCATTTGAAATTTAACAAGTCATCTTTTGGTTCAACTATATATTTAATCAACTAAATGTGAACCCCACAACCAAAACAGTCATTATTTTCTAAAGGAGGAGCCATCTTTTTATGCTTCACGTTAGATGGTTACAAGCAGCCAAGTTCAGGGTCAGTACTGGAAAATGGGAGAGCTGACCCGCTTAAGTTACTTGATGTATTTAGTGTTCCAAATCACAGCTTAATAGATATTTGCCATTATGTATATAATATACTGCTACATTTCCATCGTTCGGTTTCAGGCCTTATTTTATGTGTGCGTTGCCTATTGCATGTCTGTGCACATGTGTCTGGTGCTGGAGGTGAGAAGAGAGTGTTGGATCCCCTGGAACTGGATCTACAGATGGTTACAAGCTGCCATACGGGTGCTGGGAATTGAACCCAGGTCCCCAGGAAGAGAAGCCAGTGCTCTTAAACACTGAGCCATCTCTGCAGCCCTGCCAGACCTACTTTGAACCATGCATCATCAATAAGCATTATTAGTAATGTTTATTTCTGGCTCATCTATTCGTTCTTGTGTGGTTACTAAGGCACAGAAACTTTCCTAGAGACATTGGTGATGGACAAAACAGACACACATGCTAGTGAAGGAAAATAATAAAAATAACAAATTGTGTGTGACAGTTGGTATACAGGAAAAGTAAAGATGGTTTGAGGTAACAACTCCATCAAAAAGGAGTCCATTGGCTTCAAGGAAACAAGCATATCTTTTTCACTTGTGTGAGAGAATAACGATTTCGAGATAAGTATATTCTCATATTTTGTGTGTCCAATGGCCAAACCTTTACTTCAGTCTAACTGAGTAACAGTACTCAACCTCTGGTGAGCTCAGCACAGTTCTAGTATAGCTATTCAAGACACACTGATTTACGCCGTGCGTGGTGGTTCATGCCTGTAACCCCAGCACTAGGAAAGCTGACGCAGGAGGACTGCCATAAGCTTGAGGCCAGCCCAGGGTACAGTGTGAGATCCTGTCTCAAAACCAGAAAGTACTGCCTTGGATCCCACTTCCTAAGGCTGTGACTCAGTTAGGACTGGAATGAGGTTTTCAACACCCTCAAATGAACTCTTGACTCTCTCCCTTCAGAGTGCTAGTTCATCTCCTCCTGGGAAAACACACTATTAACTAAAGTTCTTACCTTTCAACATTTTTTTTTTTTTTTTGGAATGCTTCTTTTGGAAAGATTAAGTGCTGGCTAACCGTCATGTAAGAAAACCAGTCCCATTATGTCAAATCTGAGGTGGGCCTAAGTTACAAGATTATCCCGCTTCACCTTGTCATCGTATTCTTTACTTCGCTGAGTTACTTGTAAATGTTTTCTAAAAGCCAGATTTACTCCTCCCAAAATGAAAATTTACCATGTGTGAGAGCACTCAGGAGAACTTGCCAAAGATAAAAACAGCAACCCAAAATTAAAATTCTGAGCACAGCAGCAAAGGCAGTGTTCACGAAAACTTTCACACTGACCACATTAAGGGTCCCATTCATTTGGTTACAGTCACTCAAGAGTACACGGGCTGAAATGTCACAGAACTTTATATTGTTTAAATCGACACTTTCAGTTTGGAGCACATGAGAGAGGGAACACCAAGGGAGGCACTTCTGCTGACCAGCACATAAACGGTTTGCCCTGGGCTATCCTGATACCGTGAAACTTTCCAAACTGAGGCTGTTTTAGTCACTAGAAGTTTCACAAAGACAGAACGCAGAAATCGAAGCTAACTTCAATCCTAAAACTGTAATGGTTAGTTTTATCCAACATGAAAACGACTGAGCAGACGGCGACACCAGGAACTCAGTAACCACAGTGTTACCGAAGGCCAGATAAATTAGGCTTGTGTTCTCAAAGAACAGAGAGACTTAAAAATATTCAGCAAACAGCTGCTAGTCAACAGCCCATCTAAGCAACTGAACAATCCAATCCACTTGAAGAGTGGAATTGGACAGGTGGTGTTGACTAAGCTGTCCTTATATTTCTTTAACAGGAAACCAACTCCCCATTACAGGTGTCACAACCCTTGATAAATTTTGTACAGAATTTAGCCTTTGGTCTATTCAAAGAAATTTCTCCTAGAATTGTATTTTCATTTAAGCATTAAATTAACCAGTAAAAGGGCTGGGGAGATAGCTCAGCAGTTAAGAGCACTGACTGCTCTTCCAGAGGACCCAGGTTCAAGTCCCAGCACCCACATGGTAGCTCACAACGGTCTGTAACTCCAGCTCCAGAGGGTTTGACACCCTCACACAAACATATATGTCAACAAAACACCAATCAATGCACATAAAACAAAAATCAAAATTAAAAAAATTAACCAGTGAAGTCTAAGGAGAATGTTAATAAATATAGACTGTGCTTTTTTGTTTTCCAGGGTTGTATGGTACTTTGAAAATTAACAACATAATTATCAGGGCCATCAACAAAATTAACAACAAAATTAACAACAAAATTATCAGGGCCATCAAAACAAGACAAGTCTAAGATGGACCTACAGAGACATAAAAACTAACGTAATATGGATTCCTGGATCAGAAAAAAAGACGTTTGATACAGATTTAGGGTACTTGACTAATTATGGCGCAGGTTAATATAAAATGTTGGTAACAAGATGAGCCTGGATGTAGGGTATATGGATACTCTATTATCATTCCAATTTTTCTCTAAATATAAAAACCGATCGTTAAGAAGAAAAATGGACAAATCAATGAACTTCTAAATTTAGTGTTCCTAGTCTTAATAGATACTTGTTGAAATAGATGTTTTGCAAAAATAAAGTGACACCATCCTCCTTAGTCCAGGCCATTGCTCATGAAAAATACCAGGGAAAAGCTCTGTTTTCTCGGGCAGCAAGCAATGAACATACATCAGGACCCCCAGGCCCTTCTCCAAGTCTAGTAGTGACTCCCAGAGACTCATTTCTATCTCCCTCTATCCCGTACTTAAAAAAAAGAATACCAAACGAAGAGAATCAGGCTAGGATGGGAAGAGAAATACCAGAGAGAGACTACTTCTGTAGGAATGGACAATCGACTCCCTGCCATAATGGGAAAAAGAAAGCCTGTACAATGGTCTTCAGAGAACTAAGTATATAAATACAAGTTAGTGCTTTAGTTCTTATTACAGGGGGAAAAAAAGTACCTGATTAGATGTATGTTTTTAAATCAAAAGAAGTAATTACAGGTACAGAAAAAATAATAAAAAATGCCTTTCAATTAGATTTCTAAGATATATTCTAGTCAAGCTACAAACATCTACGTTAACCTTTAAACCATTAAAAACATTAATATGCATTTAAAGAGACAGTCATACAGAATCAAATGCTATTATGTTTGAAATAACCAGGTAAAATCCTAGGTGTGGAATATAGAACCAGAAATATACTTCTGAATGGTAGGTAAAAAAGATCTTGAAGATGGTTTGTTCGTTCTCAAGTTAGAAAGGTGACAATTCTGATGAGACCAAAATACAACCAGTCCCTGAGACCACTACCACTACCACTGCTATAATAATAATTGTTATTATTATTATATTTTTGGATCCAGGATCCCACTGTGTTGCCCATGTGGACTCAACAGCCTTCACAGTTCTGGAATTAGAAGACATGCTGCCATATCCTCCCCTCATGTGCTCAACCTGCAAACCAATTTGTCAGAAAATGTGTCTCATGTCAGCATCTGACAGTTCTTGGAAAATAATAAATCCTTCTTAAAGGATTATTGTTATTACTCCCAAACATTTCATTAAAAATATAGCTGCTGTGTTAAACTTGAGAGAGTATTTTGTCTGAACGGACATTATAAAAATCTCAATTGCTCACAAACTAGACTGGTGGAGGAGGGTGCTGGAGGGGTGTCTTTGAGGTTACGAGCACTTAGTGTTCTTGCAAAGAACCTGGGTTTGGTTCCCAACCACCATGCGGTGGCTCATGTAACTCCTGTTCCAGGAGAGCTGACCTCTGTGGGTACCAGGTGTGCACATGGTGCCCACACATACACACGTGCGGGCAAACACTCACAGACATAAAAATAAAACAGATAAATCTAAAGAGAATACATTATGGGGAAAATTCACTTGTAGGTATCCAATCAAACAGATCCAAATAAACTGTCACCCTCAATTGTAGCGCTAGAAGAATTAACAAGGGCAGAAAGTGGGCCGGGCGGTGGTGGCGCACGCCTTTAATCCCAGCACTCCAGAGGCAGAGCCAGGCGGATCTCTGTGAGTTCAAGGCCAGCCTGGGCTACCAAGTGAGTTCCAGGAAAGGCGCAAAGCTACACAGAGAAACCCTGTCTCGAAAAACCAAAAAAAAAAAAAAAAAAAAACAAGGGCAGAAAGTGTAGCTCAGTGGTGGTGCAGTCCTCAACATCGCCAAATAAATACTCATGAGTTAACAAGCAACTAGTGAGTATATTTTCAAGTGTACACGTGAAAAAAATCTTAGAGTCAGATACAGTGTACACCTATAGTCCAGCTAGTTGGGGACTGAGGCAGGAGAATCTCTTAAGTCCAAGAGTTCAAGGTCAACATGGCTAACACAGTGAGACCCTATCTCAAAAAAAAAAAAAAAAAAAAGAGATAATTTTCAGATATATAGAAGCAGCATAAATAATTTACAATTTTTATATCTGCTTTTACCTTGTAGCAGAGTACACTTGACATGTAATTTACCTCCTTAACCACTTTCACCAGGCACAAGTTAGCAGTGCTGAGTGTAATAAAAATACCATGCAGCCAACCTCCAGAATTTTAACCCTAGCATTCACGAGCAGACCTGCAGAAGAGTGGAAATCTTAAATGATAGTTTAAGCTATTTTATTCTTGCCCACGGAGTCAATTACAAAATGTCAAAGGTCATTTATTTATCCCTTTACAGTAGGATCTTTTTGTTGCTGTGGAATTTTGAAATCCTTTTCCTTTTACAGAAAGCTCCACATGGAAACCAGGGTTTGTGTAACTCCACTCAATGAAATCTATCACTAATCAAACTGATAGGATGCTCTTTTCAAGTTCACTGTTTCTTCAATCAAGTCCCTCGCTGAAGGAATCTCAAATCACAAGTACAAATCTCTGGGGGCAGTACTCCTTTACAGTGTAACGTAACTGAATCGCTTTAGGGAAAAAAAGGACAGCCTTTTATTCCCAGACCTCTACTTCAAGTGAAAATTAAACAATTCAATTCACTAAGCTAGCATTCTGTTGCATTCTGGCAGTCTAGGCCCAGGTTTCACAGACAACTTTTCAAGACGTATCTCGGAGACCATCACCTGGCAGGCCTCGTTCACAGGCCGCTGAAACACTGGACACTCACTGGTTTCCTTTTCTCCTCTGGTTAGACTTTGGAGAGGTCACTGGACTACAGACACACATCAGTCTTATTACAGAAGTGTTTCTCGGATCACATTCTCACCGTTCAAACAGCAGCAGTGAGATGGAACCTGACGAGGGGTTGATCTGGGCCTATTCGCATCTGTATGTGATGTGAATCTATTCACTATGTTCTTGTAGTAAGAATGAAAAGAACCAGCTGAAGTCGGGGACGGAAAAGGATGTTTCTTTCCACTGCCAAACAGGATTCCCCTCTCCTTTTTAATTTGAAAATCTACTGTTTTAGAACTGCAATCATTCTTTAGAACTGCAGTTAAGACCCTTTTCTGCTTAAAAGCAAAAAAACAAACAAACAACCACCACCACCAATAAGCATAGTTCTAGGTTTTGTTGTATGGAATTAACAGAAATATTACTGATATTTTGAAAAATGTATTCTAAAAATGTACTTAGTGGTGGTGGTGCGGGGGGGGGGGGGCGGGGGGCATGTAGGCCAGTTACTAGGTAAGTTTTCTTTCCCTAAGATGGGTTCTGGGGATCCAACTGAAGCAAACGCCCTTACCCACTGAACCATCTTGCCGGCCCCCACCCCCGACCCCGGGGGGAAAAAGGGGTATTTTTAATAGTAGTTAAAAGTAACATGGCTCTCAGGTGCTGAGACTCGGGACACAGAAAACTACTACTGAAATACAGATAACTACTGAAGCCCAAACTAATTCCACTGCCAGTGACCACATGCTGAGCCCTGCCTCTCTGATTTCTGCAATGGAACCACGGCCCCTAATCCCTAAGTATTTGAAAGCTATATAAAGCTCCTTTAGGGACACTTGTTTCCCACAACTCTCTGCCAGGAAGTTAAGACAAGGGCATCCAGAGGCCTTAATGCCCAAACGGGAAAGCTTTAGGCTAACACCCTGATTAGAGATTAACTGTCTCTCCCAACACCTGAAGCATATTTTAAATGCTTCCCGATGCTCTCATTTCTGTGTGCAGATATCGCCTCAGTGCTGTATAAATTAGTCATACTGTAAGCTCTATTTTAGACGCCGTGTACAGTACATATATAGAACGGCCCACAGCGGTGGGAAACGTGCACGGACCCACAGCTGAGCTGGGTGGAAAAGTCAGGTGGGTTCCGTGAATGCTCTGATGACCATTCAAACTATCCAGCCTGTCTCCCGTTCTCGATGATCTTCTTCAACATAGGCTAAGCATCGGAAGGGGGAGGGCATGTGATTCCGCAAACTGCCCAGGAATAGGAAGGCACCCCGGCTTCCCACCCAAGCCGCCGCCGCCGCCGCCGCCGCCGCCGGCGGAAGGTGCTCACCTCCAGCTTGTCGGTCAGCTCCTTGTGCATCTGCTCGTACTGTCGGCTCATGTCCTGGTTCCTCTCGAGCAGTGCCTTGCCTAGCCGGGCCGCCAGCACCAGGTCCTTCTCCTTCTGTCGGATCACCGACAGCAGCTCGGGATCCTGGGTAGGCGGCGGCGGCGGCGGCGACAGCGGTCCGTGCCCCTCAGCCGGAGACCCCGGCTCCGCCTGAGGATGCTCCCCGAGATCGGACGGCCGCTCCCCGGCCGCCAGCAACGCCAGCTCCTCCTCTAAGGCCAGTTCCAGTTCCCCGGGGGACCCGGGGAAGGAGACGAGGGCGGCGGCGGCGGCGGCGGTGGCGGCGGCGGCGGGACTCCCGACTGCGTCCCCGGCCCCAGCGGGCAGCTCCATGCAGCAGGCGCTGTCCGGCTCGGCGGGTGCTGAAGCTCGGCCGGCCAAGCCCAGGCAGAAGGCGGACATGGCCCGCGCGCGCCGAGCCCGCAGCGGTGCGGCCCGGCCGGCGCGCGCCAGGCTGCAGGGAGAGGTGGGGGGGAGTTGGGGTGTGGGGGGGGAGAGAACGGGGACGGAGGGGGGAGGGGGAGGGGCCCCGCCGCGCCGCCCCGCGCTTCGCCTCGCGCCGCGGCACGCGCCCCCCGGGTCCCCGCGAGCCCTGGGCGCGGCGCGCGCGGGCGGGCGGGCGGGCGGGCGGCCCCTCCCCCGCGCCGGCGGCGGCGGCGGCGACACGCGCCCCCGCCCCCGGGGGCTCAGCTACCGGCGCGCGCCGGGGACGGGGACGAGGACGGTGGGCAAGAGTGGGCCGTGGGAGGGGAAGAGTGCGGGGGAGGGCGCGAAGCGGGAGGGGAGGCCGCGGGGAGGGTCGCCGCTGAGGCCGGGTTATCAGCCGCCCTGTTGCTGCTGCTGCTGCTGCTGCTCCTGCTGCCGCCGCCGCCGCCGCCGCCGGCCGGACAGCGCTTCACGGGGCGAGTTGCGCTCCGCTGTCGCTGCGACGCTCGTGGATGTGGATGCTGCTGCTGCTGCTGCTGCTGCTGCTGCCGCTGCCGTCGACCGCTCCCTGCAGCCGCGCTCCATGTCCCCCGGCTCCGAGGCTTCGGCAGCAGCGGCGGCGGCGGCTGTGGCTGCCGCCGTGGCTGCCGCTGCGGCTGCGGCAGCGGCAGGAGCCGAGGCGGCGGCTCGACATCTTGCGCCGCTGCAGCCCCGGGAGCCTTCCTTCCTGCCTCCCCGGCCCCTTCGGGCTCACCGGGCCGAAGCCCCCCCCCTTCCCCGCCCTCCGCCCCGCGCTTCCGGCCGCGCCCCTCGCCCCGCCCCTCGGCCGGCGCCACCGGCGCGCGCGCGGGCGGGCACCTGTTCGCCGCGCCCGCGCGGGATCCGCCAGGCAGGCGGAGCTCCGCGCTCCCCTCAGCCGCGCCCAGGTGGCGCCGGCCTAACCCCGACGTGGCCTCTCACGCGTCGCCCGGCGGCTGCGCGCGCCGCCCGTGGGGACGCCCGGCGCGTCCCAAAAGGGCCCGGAGCCGCGCCTTGGCCACGGCCACACCCACCCCGGCCTCCGTAACCCAGCTAGAGGTGTGGCCACGCCCCCTGCCGCACTCACCTCGGGGTGTGGCTCTTCGCCGCCTCTACCCGGAGCCTCCCAGTGGGCGGGCACTCGGCCACGCCCCCAGCCTCGTTCTCGCCCGAGGTGTGACCACGCCCCCCCAGCCTCGTTCTCGCTCGGGGTGTGGCCACGCCCCCTGCGCGCTCACCTTAGGGTGTGGCTCGTCGCCACCGCTACTCCGACCCTGGCTGTGGGCGCTCGGCCACGCCCCCAGCCTCGTTCTCGCCCCGGGTGTGGCCACGCCTCCACCCAGCGCGCTCACCTCCGGGTGTGACCGCCCCTCCTGACTCCCACGCTCTCACCTCCAATGCAGCTCGGTGGGGCGCACCTCCCTTTTTTCGGGCCTCCGCTTCCACCCGGGGGCTGGCGTGAGTGTCAGTCCCCATCCCTGTGTGGCTGGGTCGTGTCGTGGTGTCCTCGTCGGTCTGCGAGCCGAGGAGGATGCGGACCGTTCTGTGAGTCAGGTAGCCAAGCGGCGAGCCATTGGCAGTCCCGGAATTTCGATCTGGACCCCCTGCAAGAGCTAAGCGGTCGGGAGAGGGAGCCCTAGAGAAACTGGAGTGACTTGGGGAACCCAGCATCTTAATGCCGATGACTCAGGGATATGAAGGATCCGATGCTTCCACCAGCAGCCGAGAAAGGGTTTTGTGGATAAATAACGGGGGGGAAAAACTGCTCACAGATGGGGAATACGAAACAAAGACTTCCCTCAGTAATCACAACCCTGTGCCATGTCCATCTTTTTGTTTTATATGCGTTATTTTAACCTCACAGGGATTTTATAAAATATTATCATTCTTCCTGTCCACATGGGAAGAAACTCAGGCCCGAGGTTTGCGTCCTGCCAGGTTGATTCCAGGATTCCCGGTAAATCATGATTCTTTCTTAACGTAGGAAGGAAAGGTGAGGAAGACAGGTGGAGACTGATGAAGAGAACGGGTTGATTCAGTGCACAGGGCCTGCTTCCTTGAGTGATAAAAGGATGACTACAGGGTGACGGCCGGTCAGTTCTTTCTTTGACCGTCCTGGTGATGCTGTGTGCCTCTTATTTTTAATTCCGTCGGAAGCCAGAACTGGTCTTCATTGTTCCCTTTTCCTCTTCAACGAAAACCTAGTTTTTAGTGAGGTCATACTTGGGCATTTTTCATCCCGGTGAAATGGAAATTTTAGGACACCCAGAAGTTGAAACGTTTCTCGTGGGTTTTGTTCTTTATTAAAGACAGAGCCTAAACAATTACCATGTATACCAATGCACTCTCAGACCAAAGGCAAGAACCCAAAAGGTCTCGAACCTAGGGGCTGGCTTTGGAAAAAAGACAGCAAATTTTAGAGCTAAAATAGGCGCTTAGCCGCAGTTTCATGGGGCAATGAACTGTTCCAGCAGATTTTATTATGTCCTGCCACACGGAAACTTGGTCAGAATTTATGGGTCCTGGCGGACTTGCAGATGAAGCTCCCCTTTGCCATGTTTGAAGCACAAAACGATAAATCTCTCCCTAATCTATATGGAGACTCAAGTGGAGAGCAACAGGATTTCTTAATCAAAGGCAGCTCCCGCTATTCTATTCGCTTTTCCTTAATGCAGACAGACACACCTGGAAAACAGTGGATTACTGGCCTGAAACTCACTGGTCTGGATCTATAGGATTTAGTTGTTGCTATGAAAATAAACTATTCAAGGGTTGATTTTGGCTTCTAGCTTCCCACTCTTTTGATTGAAACAGGGTCTCATGTAGACCCTGCTGGATATAAACTTACCATGTAGCTGAGGATGACCTTGCATTTGGGATCTTTTTCTATCTGAGGAGTGCTAGGATGCAAGTGTGCATAAAGATGGAAATAATCATTTCTTACTGAAATTTGGCCGTAAGTAGCATGTTTCTATGAATGTCCAAAAATGATCAGGTTAAGTATGGAGAACTATTCAGAATAATGCTTTTTTGTTTGGTGTGGTTCTTTGTTTGTTTGATTTTTGAGACAGGGTTTATCTGTGTAACAGCCCTGGCTGTCCTGGAACTCTCTTTGTAGACCAGGGTGGCCTCAAACTCACAGAGATCCACCTGCCTCTACCTCCTGAGTGCTGGGATTAAAAGTGTGCACCACCACCACCTGGCCAGAATAATGCTTCTTGAACTATTTGGTCTCAGAGTCACTATACACTCTCAAAAACTATTGAAGACATTAAAAACCATTATTTAGCATAGGTTTAGATATTGATATTTACCATATCAGACAAGGAAATATAAAAGAATTTTAATATTGTATTTCTTTAATATACTTCTAATAAACATGTTATAAAATGTATGTTATGAATAATCATGATATATCCCCAAATGAAAAAAAAAAGTTAATGAAGCCAGGCATGGTGGTACAGGTCTTTAATCCCAGGACTCCTGAGGCAGAGGCAGGTGGATCTCTGCATTTGAGGCCAGCCTGGTCTACATAGTGAATACAGGAGAGCCAGGGCTACACAGAGAAACCCTGTCTCAAACAAACAAACAAACAAAAATTAATGAGAAAAGTGACATTTTTCAGTTTGGAAACATCTATAAGGTGTTCTTTAACAAAACACTGACATTTTATATATGATACTGAATGTGGTAGTTTAAGATTTTTAAAAAATTATGTGTCTCTGTGGGTATGTGCACATGAGTGCAGGTGCCCAAAGAAACCAGAAAAACACAGGAGCACCTGAGAGCTGAAGTTCCAGACAGTTGAAAGCTGCCCAGTGTGGGTGCTGGGAACTGAACTCAGATCCTTTGGGAGAACAGTACTAGCCCTTAACCCTTGAGCCATCTCTCCAACCGTTGATGTTTTATTTTGATTAAAATGTATGAATTAAAATCCATTCTAAGCCAGGCAGTGGTGGCACATGCCTTTAGTCCCAGCACTCAGGAGGCAGAGGTGGGCAGATCTCTGTGAGTTTGAGACCAACCTGGGCTCCAAAGCAAGTTCCAGGACAGCCAGGGCTGTTACACAGAGAAACCCTGTCTTGAAAAATACCACACACACACACAAAAAAAATCTGTTCTCATTAAGGTATGTCCTGGAAAAAAAGAGGGATATTTTAATAACCTTTTTGAATTTTTTCTAGATAAGGTTTTTCTGTATAACAGTCCTGGCTGTCCTGGTACTTGCTTTGTAGACCAGGCTGGCCTCAAATTCACAGAGATCTGCCTGCTGCTGCCGCTGCCTCCCAAGTCCTGGGAATAAAGGCGTTTACCACCGTGAACAGCCGACAAGTGGTAGTTTCTTAAAGTTAGTTGCAATGTGGACTCTGAGACATCACAAAATATATTCTGATATTGAGATGACCCTGTCAAATGGATCTTTAACCAATGTATGACTTATTCTGTAATCATAACTTTGGTCATGTGGAAAGTTAGTTCATTGAGTTATGCAAATCTTAAAAATATTGTCACATATCATTTTATACTGAATCAAAAGAATAATATCTCCGGGTAGCAGTGGCACACACTTTTAATCCCAGCACTCGGGAGGCAGAGCCAGGTGGATCTCTGTGAGTTCAAGGCCAGTCTGGTCTACAGAGGGAGATCCAGGACAGGCACCAAAACTGCAATTTCAAGGCCAGCCTGAGCTACATAGTCAGTTCAGGGTCACCCTGGGCTACAATGTGAGCTCCTGTCTCAAAAAATTACTAATATCAGTACTCATTATTGACATCTTTAAGTATTGGGACACTTTTAGCTCACTGAGATGGATATGAATTTTCCAAAAGTCTGCTAGAAAAATTAAGAATTTTATCATTGATAATAGGCATTGTCAACCAGTTTTACTTGAAGCGATACCTTATTTTATTAATTCTTGAGAAAATCTGAATGGTATCATGTACCATTCTTTCAGTTAAAGTAAAAATGGTATTTCATAAAAAACAAACATGGCTGGCTTAACTCGACTCAAATAATGACATAAGTGTCTGATCTGAGCTCAAGACAACCATCGTGCCCTAGTGCGGGGTGCTTACCCACCAACCCCACAGTTCCCCAGAGTTTTCTTGAGTGCGAGCAGCAGGAAGGATTTAGATTGTGGAGATAAACAGATAGAAAATAAAGGATAGCCTTGAGAGCTGGGTTAGAACCTATTCCAACCGGCCCTGACTGTCTCTGCGCCAGGGTATTTATAGAGACGCCAAGGGGTGGAGCAAAAGACCTCCTCCCCCAGCACAGCCAAGTGCAGACCATCTCAGACACCTGCACTCAGGCCCGTGGTCCTAATCATCCTCTCTATGCAGATCTGTTGGGTAACGCCACAAAGAACCTGAAAACAGGCTCCCACATCCTAGTACACAGTAGAAATGTTTTGCATACAGTTCTTATTTAATTACTCCAGATATCAAAAAGATAAGTACTTAGGGAGTGTATATTTAATAAAAGTGTTGCTTCACCAGTGACATTCTTAGGTGAAATTACGGCTTTTTTCTTTACATGAAAACATGAAAGGGAAGAATAAATAGAATGCTTACCACTTACACCCCAATACCTGCTATCATTTGGCTTTTAAGTGTCCCCCAAAAGTCCATATGCTAAAGACTTGGTCCCCAGCATTCCACTGCGGGGAGATGATGGGCCCTTTAAGAGGTGGAGCCTAATGAGAAGTCTGTAGGTATTAGAGTTTACCATTGAAGGCAGGGAGCATAGGGCCCTAGTCCCTTCCTTTTAACTTCCTAGCGTGTTTGAGTCCTCAGTTTATTCTTGCAGCCATGTGCATCCTTTCCCAAAGAGACCAGCCCAAGGCAACATGAACCATAAGCCTTCAAATGAGTCAAAATGAAGCCTTTTTCCTGATAAATTGGTTCTGTCTGGCTTTTGTAATAGTAACAAATCACACAGTCCCACCATCTTTTGTTTTGTTTTGTTTTGTTTTGTTTTGTTTTGTTTTGTTTTGTTTTGTTTTTTGTTTTGTGACAGGATCTTACTATGTAGCTCTGGCTGTCTGGAACTCGCTCTGTAGACCAGGCTAGCCTGGAACTCACAGAGATCTACCTGTCTCTGCTTCCCAAGTGCCAGGATTAAAGGCGTGCGCCACCATCACCTGGCAAGTTCCACCGGCTTAACATTCATGCTACAGTATCAGCAGTGTTACCAACTATTATTTTTGCATCATCAGTACAAACACCAAGGATAAAAACACAACCCAGCGTTAGAGAGTTTACCTTATAAAGTGAGCTTTATAATTATTAAATAAAGTGAGAATATCTGTCATTGCAATAATTATGGAAATAGTTCGAAGGCCCCAGAAGGGCCCTTTAAGATCTTCCGCAGTTGGTGGTGCCACACTTTGAAAACTGACTGGGAACCACCATTCAGGACCATTCAGGTCAGCCTCCAGAAACAGAGTGAGCAACTCTTTGCATACACAGAAATGAGTGCTAGAGTTTAAAATCCAGCAAAACAGATAGTACAGCTCTCAGGTTCGTAAGGAGCGTATTCTTGAATTCATTCTGCTTTGTGCTAGAACGAGGCAGCCAAAAGATACTTAGCATCATGTTCCAAGAACATTATATCACAGGATCTTATTTAAGCCTCGCAGTAACCATATAAAGCTAGTGTGTAACCCCAATATCTCAGGACATGGCACTATAATGGCAGCATCTTAACACCTGTCTCTAAGATGCATGTTTTTAGTTACAAGGTCTCATGTTTTTGAAACGATGTTATTTATTGTTTTTGTTGAAGTGTGTGTATGTGTGCCTCTGTGAGGTCATATGCACCACATGTGTGCAGGTACCCATGGAGGCCAGGAGAAAGCTTCAGATTCCCTCTGACGGAACTGGAGACACAGGTAGTTAGGGGCTGATTGATGTGGGTGCTGGCAGCTGAGCCCAAGTCCTCTTGAAAGAGTGGTAGATGCTCTTAGCCACTGAGCCATCTACCCAGCCCCTCATTTTATGTTTAATCCATTAAAATACATTTGTATTGCTAACTGGTTATGCTAGTGAACTTGCCCTAGACCCTCTTAGCATACCGTGCACAGACTTCCGCAGAAACACCATTTCATCAACAAAGGACACAACATGAAATTTTCCTTCTTAGAAATCCTCATGTTTCTAAATATGACAACACATATCCGATTTTTCCAAGTTGTTTATTGCTATTAACATCATGATCTGTAAAAACCAGGAAGTGTAAAAAAAAACAAAACATCTCCCAGGGAGGAAAAAAAAAATGTTTCTGAAAAGCCAAGTGTTGAAGGAATATGAAGAGCTGGTACAATGTGTGATAAAGCAAGTCTACACTTGGCATTTTCATGCAGAGTGGTGTGTGTGTGTGTGTGTGTGTGTGTGTTCGTATGCTCCCAGTTGTATATTATGTTTGAGAACTAGTTACGGAAGCATCATAGTCTCCAAAGAATCCTAAAATGTTATCCAAAGCTCCTTAAATGTTTTTTGAGTTGAGTTGATTCAACATTTTGCAGAATGTAGAGTATACACTCCCACCGCTTCTCAAGTCGATTTTCAGATTTTTAGGAGAGAGGCTATTACCTTGAGTGGCTGGTGCTTGCTGGCATCAAATACCCTCCCTGCCTGGTATTAAAAAATGAATTCTCACCGGGCAGTGGTGGCGCACGCCTTTAATGCCAGCACTCGGGAGGCAGAGGCAGGCGGATATCTGTGAGTTCGAGGCCAGCCTGGTCTACAGAGCAAGATCCAGGACAGGAACCAAAACTACACAGAGAAACCCTGTATCAAAAAACAAACAAACAAAAAGTTCTCTTCACCACCAATCAGAGCTTCACCTTGCCTTTACCCTGGTACACACTGCATCCCTAACTCTTCCTCCAGCTTCTGCTCTGTCCCACCATCATTCCTGCCCATGTTTTCTTCCCAGATAAGAGCTCTGCTGTGTTTGGGGGGGAGGTAAGTATCTCTCAAAGGGCCATGTATTAAAAGCTTAGTCCTTAGCCCGTGACACAGTTTGGAGGTGGTAAAATTCTTTAAGAGATGAGGACTTTGGGGAAGAAGGATGTTGGGGATATGTTCTTGAGGGGGACCTTGGGACTCTAGCCCTGTCTTAGGGTTTCTATTGCTGTGATGAAACACCATGACCAAAAACAACTTTGGGAGGAAAGGGTTTCTTCATTCACAATTCTGTATAACAGTTCCTCATCAAAAGCAGCGAGGGCAGGAGCTCACACAGAGCAGGAACCTGGAGGCAGGAGCTGATGCAGAGGCCATGGAGGGGTGCTGCTTACTGTGGTGATATTTTATTTGTACTGAAATGTTATTTTAATTTTATGTTAATAAATAAAGTTGCCCTGGGGTCAGAGCTATTAGAGCCATAGTAAGAGCGTGGTGGTTAGAAGAGCTAGGTAGATTTCTGTGTGTTCAGGGATACAGCCAGTATTGGAGACATACGCCTTTAAGACCTGGAGGGCGGTACTTACAGGCAGTGATGAGGCAGTCATGTGGTTGGGTTTACAACCAATGAGAAGGCAGAACAGAAAGATTATTTAAACAGGGACACAGGAAGTACCTCCCTCTCTCGGGGAAGCTAGGAGCACTGCAGGAGGTAAGATTTTATCTCTGAGCTCTGACCTCTCGGCTTTCTCTTTTACATTGGCTCTGTATTTCTTATTTTAAAAAGACGATTGGTTACATCTACATCTGGCGCCCAACGTGACAAGAATCCATTAAAAACTGCTTGGGGCCGGCTCCCTAGCCGGAGCAGCCGGCTCCCTAGCCCCGGCCCAGGTCTGCTTGGGCTCAGGCTGGACTGTGAGCTGCTTGCTTAAAGCCAGTGCTACAAACAGCTCAGGCCTGCCCTGATAAACAGGGCCCCTGCCTGTAAAGCCAAGCCTTGACTCGGCTCAAGAGGGAACAAGTGGCTGGCTTTAAGCTTTAGCCGGCTACCCCTTCGCTTTCACTTTCACTTTCACTTTCACTTTTGCTTTTGCTTTTGCTTTCTCTCTTGCTTTCTCTCTTGCTTTCTCTCTGTCTCTCTGTTTCTCTCTCTCTCTCTCTCTCTCTCTCTCTCTCTCTCTCTCTCTCTGGATTCACACCTAGGACACTAGGTGGCTCTTTTGAAATTCGCTCGGATTTCTACTGTTCTACGCAGATTTGGTAAGTCATAAAGGAAACTATTTAAACGACAAATTTTTTCCACATTTAAAAAAAATGGGTTTTCTGTGTACATTGGAAGAAAATTGGGTTTTTGAAATTTTAGGCAGTCTGACAATGGAACAACTATATGAAAAGATTAGTATTATGGGAATTATGCAGTTAATCACCATGCTTATTCTCATTTTACTATTTAAAAAGATAGTCGATTTAAGTGCCAGGATAACAGCTTTAGAAAAACCTGTTAATTTTAACAGTGAAGTTGGTTCAAGTTTGGATCATAAGGTTACAGAAAGAAAGCCTGTTTTCACACAGTCATCCTTAATTTATCCTGTAACCGTACAACAGATGCCTGATCAAATGGCTACACAAAATATCTGGGCTCCAATTGAACTGATGGATTTTAAAAGGTTTAAGGAGGCAATAGTATCTTATGGCATGCATTCCCCATATGTAAAGCAAATGTTAAACTCTTGGTCAACATATAATAG
Organism: Peromyscus maniculatus bairdii; assembly: GCF_049852395.1. Lineage (NCBI taxonomy): Eukaryota > Metazoa > Chordata > Mammalia > Rodentia > Cricetidae > Peromyscus > Peromyscus maniculatus. The sequence continues at coordinate 7,174,335 of NC_134874.1, forward strand.
GATTATACCACAGGACTGGCGGGACCTTGCACAAGCTGTTCTGGAACCCAGCCAGAGAATTCAATTTCTAACGTGGTTTAAGGAGGAAGCTAGAAACGTAGAAACACAATGGAGGGATAAAGGAATACAAGTTTGTCAGGATCAGCTTATTGGAGAAGGCCAATATGCTTCAATACAAACACAATGTTTATATGATGTTCAAACCGTAATTTTATGTCGAATGGCAGCCTTGAATGCATGGGACAGAGTTGATGAACCAGGAAAAAAACCTGAGTCATTCACAAAGGTTATGCAAGGCCCAAAAGAATCTTTCACAGATTTTTTAGAAAGACTGGCTTCAGCAGTAAACAGAATGGTCTCAGGATCAGAAGCTAGTAAGGCAATAATTGAAGCTTTGGCATTTGAGAATGCGAATGCAGCATGCAAAAGAATAATCAGGCCGTTAAGGGCAAGATCTGCACCTTTGGAAGATTGGATTAGAGAAACAATTAATGTTGAGGCTGATGAGCATGATGATACGTGGGTAGGAGAAGTAATTTCAAAAGGTTTGAGGAGTGTTAGATGTTTTGGGTGTGGAAAGCAAGGACATTTTAAAAGGGACTGTAAACAGGTCATTCCTAGAAGCAATGTTTCTTCAAGGAACAATGGCAACAGAATGCCCCTTCCTTCTGGAGTATGCAGAAGGTGTGGTAAGGGAAAACACTGGACCAACGAATGTAGATCAACAAAGGACAGACAGGGTAATCCTTTGCCTCAGTTTTCGGGAAACTCCCGGAGGGGCCTCATGCAGGCCCCCATAGCAAAACCAGTTCAAACCTTTCCTGCAGCTGTAGAGGAAATCCCTGCTCTGAGCGATTAAATAACCAAATGACTATTGGAATAAATCATGCTGGTCAGGATGATGAAAAAGAGAGAATAGAAAATTCAGGAGGAAACATAAAGAAAATTTTTTGGCAAACTTCTATTAATGAACAGAGACCAAAATTAACGATAAAAATAAATGGTGTTTTGTTGTCTGGTCTGGTAGACACAGGTGCGGACATTACCATAATTGCACCAGAATTTTGGCATCCAGCTTGGCCTCTTCAGGAGGTAAACGTTCAACTGTTAGGAATTGGGACATTATCTGGAGTGAAACAGAGTGCAAGATGGCTGGAATGTATAGGTCCAGAAGGACAGAGAGGAAAATTAAAACCATATGTCGCTAACATAGCTATGAACCTGTGGGGTCGAGACTTGTTGCAACAATGGAATACTCAGATTAAAATCCCTCCAATCTCAGAAACAAATCATAAACTAGCACATGTTTCTGAGAGAAATATTAGAAGGCATTATTTTGAGTGGTCACCAGCCATCCATATTATACAAGAACAGGGCACAACAACTGATAATCCTCCAAAAATACCAACAGCTCTACCTTTAAAATGGTTAACAGACAAGCCTGTATGGGTTCAGCAATGGCCTTTAACAACAGAGAAACTCCAGGCTTTAGAAGAGCTGATAGAAGAACAGCTAAATGCTCAGCATATTGAACAGTCAACCAGCCCTTGGAATTCTCCTGTATTTGTTATTAAAAAGAAATCTGGTAAATGGAGAATGGTAACAGACCTTAGAGCAATTAACAAAGTAATTCAGCCGATGGGCTCTCTACAATCTGGAATTCCTTTGCCTACTCTGTTACCAAAAGGATGGCCTCTCATAGTTATTGATTTAAAAGACTGTTTCTTTTCAATACCCTTACAAGAAAAAGACAGAGAAAGATTTGCTTTCACAGTGCCTACTTATAATAATTCTCAACCAGTTAAAAGATTTCAATGGAGGGTCCTCCCACAGGGAATGTTAAATAGCCCAACTCTGTGCCAATATTTTGTACAACAGCCATTGGAAGTGATACGTAAAAAATTTCCTAAATCTATAATTTATCATTATATGGATGATATTTTACTAGCTGACTCAAATGCAGATACTTTAGAAAGAATGTTTGAAGAAGTAAAGAAAATTTTGCCTTGCTGGGGATTACAAATTGCTCCTGAAAAAATACAAAGAGGAGATTCTATTAATTATTTAGGATATAAAATAGAGCTACAAAAAATTAGACCCCAAAAGGTGCAAATTAGGAGAGATAGACTACAGACTCTTAATGACTTTCAAAGATTATTTGGAGATATTTCTCATCTACGAACTATTGTTGGGGTAAAAAATGATGAACTGACTAATTTGTTCAAAACCTTAGAAGGTGACAAGGACTTAAATAGTCCAAGAGAATTATCACCTGAAGCTGAGAAAGAATTGGCCTTGGTAGAAAAGAAAGTACATGAAGGGCACGTGGATCGTATTGATCCAAAGCTGGATTGCATTTTGGTTATTTTACCTTCTAGGCATTCCCCTACTGGAATATTAATGCAGAGGGAAGATATTATATTGGAATGGATATTTTTACCAAATAAACCAAATAAAAAATTAAAAACTTATGGGGAAAAAATCTCTGACTTGATTTGGAAAGGAAAATTGAGACTTCGTCAATTAGCAGGAATAGACCCAGCAGAAATTGTCGTACCTTTAACTAAGGAGGACATTGAAAAATTATGGACAGAAAGTGAACCTTGGCAAAGAGCTTGCAGTAATTTTTTGGGAGAAATTAACAGCAAATATCCCAAAAGCAACAGAATTGATTTTATAAAGAGAGCTGATTGGATCTTGCCTCGAATTGTACGGCAAAAACCCATATCTGGAGTTCGTACATTTTATACAGATGCCAACAAACAAGGAAAGGCAGGTTACAAATCAGAAAATTTAAGTAAAGTGGTACAAAGTCCTTATAATTCAGTGCAAAAATCAGAATTGTATGCTATTCTGTTGGTATTAATGGATTTTTCAGAACCTCTCAACATAGTAACTGACTCTCAGTATGCTGAAAGAGTGGTATTACATATTGAGACTGCAGAATTTATCCCTGATGCTTCAGAATTAACTTCACTATTTATTCAATTACAAGATACAATCAGGAAAAGGAGTCATCCTTTATATATAACTCACATCCTATCTCATACTGGTCTGCCAGGCCCTTTAGCACAAGGCAATGATGAGATTGATAAATTATTGATAGGAAATGTGCTGGAGGCCTCAGAATTTCATAAAAAACATCATGTCAATAGTAAAGGTTTAAAAAAGGATTTTTCCATAACCTGGCAACAAGCCAAAGAAATAGTAAAGAAATGTCCTACTTGTTCCTTCTATAATCAAACGCCATTACCAGCAGGATGTAACCCAAAGGGTACTCAGAGGAATGAAATCTGGCAGATGGATGTGTTTCACTTTGCAGAATTTGGAAAATTGAAATATGTACACCACACTATTGATACTTATTCAGGATTTCAATGGGCAACTGCTTTGAGTTCTGAAAAAGCTGATTCTGTAATCACTCATTTGCTAGAAGTCATGGCCATCATGGGTATACCTGCACAAATCAAAACTGACAATGCTCCATCATATGTCTCTGTTAAAATGAAACAGTTTTTTGCTTATTACAATATAAAGCATATTACAGGTATACCACATAATCCTACAGGTCAAGCAGTTATAGAAAGATCAAACAGAACTCTAAAGGATATGCTAAATAAACAGAAATGGGTAACAAAAACCCCCAGAAATAGACTGCATAATGCTCTATTAACTTTGAATTTTCTGAATGCCAATGAGAAAGGAACAACAGCTGCAGAGAGACATTGGATAATAGAAAAAACTACAGAATTAAATCAGCCTATATACTTTAAGGATGTGCTGACCTCAGAATGGAAGCCAGGGTATGTATTACGTTGGGGACGAGGTTTTGCTTTTGTTTCTATAGGAGAAGATAAGCTGTGGGTACCATCAAAATTGATAAAGGTTCGATTTGAACAAGAGAAACCTCTTAATTAGAGGAGGTGATAGTTCATCAACCAGCATGAACATCCAATTTAAACTAACTTGTACCTGTAACACATGTCTTTTCATTTAATCAGATAATAACTTGCCAAAAAGGAACATCCCCAAAATTAGTCTTGGGGGAAGGTTTTTGTTTTTGTCTTTTAGGAGAATGAAGGTTAAGGAATCTGAAGGACACAAGACAAATGAGACAACTGAAGAAAAGGGACAAATCATCTATCCCAGGAAACAGAGTATATGGAGTATATGGCATATGGGTATATATTATCTAAAAAATTTTATGTCTTCTTAAATGTTTGTTTCTGCTTTTCTCTAAAGATTTAACACTATTGGTTTTCTAATAGTCCCAGTTCAATTAAAATTTAAAGCTGACTTTGGAGTTGGAGAATGGCTCTCTCCTTCTTTAAACTCAAGCATGTTGTTAAAATGAAAATACAAACTCCCGCCGGGCGGTGGTGGCGCACGCCTTTAATCCCAGCACTCGGGAGGCAGAGCCAGGCGGATCTCTGTGAGTTCGAGGCCAGCCTGGGCTACCAAGTGAGCTCCAGGAAAGGCGCAAAGCTACACAGAGAAACCCTGTCTCGAAAAAAACCAAAAAAAAAAAAAAAAAAAAAAAAAAAATACAAACTCCCTGTATCATAACAGAATAAAAGAGCCATTTTCTGCTGTGGGACAGGACAAAAGCCAAATTAATTAAGGGACTATTCTATTACTAATCTCAACTCTTTGATTCTATTCTGATTCTTTAAACTTTTCTTAAAGTATAAATTTTATATCAAAATTTACAAGATTGATATATATATATATATATATATATATACATTTTAAACTTTGTTAAGATAGGAATGGTCATATAGAGTACTAACTAATTCTAGAAAAAAGGCTTCATTTAGCTGCATATATATGTCTTTGTGTTTGAGTCTCTTATCAGTTTTCTACAGGAAATCACGGCCAGGCCTAACATCAACTGAAGTCTCCAGGAAGAAAATGGGGCCCCACAACAACAACAACAATTCCACGTGGACAATAATAATATCACTGAACTGACAAACATCATCTACAGATCAGCTTTGAACTACAAGGTGCTCTGAGCAATTTTGAGATGACTAGCTGAGATGATCCAGTCTCAAAGACTACTTGAATAAGGACTTGAGATAAACCCTGAACTTTGGCATTATACACAGACTGGATAATAATGAAGGATATAGTTACCTTTCCTAGAATTTGACAATTAACCTAAATTTTTCTTTCAGGATAAAGATAACTTCGCCCATACCCAGCAGGAAGCAATTTTAAGAATATGACACCCACATTGCCAAAGAAGTGGTGTGGGGCGGGTGGTTTTTTGGTTCTTTTAATGGGTTTTGGGTCTGGGATAATTTTCATTGTTTAGGGGGGTTGGTTACAAGTTGTCAAGGGTTAGGAAAAAGGCTAAGCAAAGGAGATTAGATTTAAGGTTCTTGTTTTTTAAAAAAAAAAGAAAGAAAAAAAGAAAGAAAGAAAAGAAAAGAAAAAGACAATTACTAGTTTTAAATACTTTACATTATTACCAACTATTAGGATATAAAGAAATGAAAGTTAGTAGTTAGACATTACAATAGAAATTGTAGTCATATTAGATATGTTTTAAAAATTGAGCAGATATATTTTAGACAGGTCATCTTCAAACCCTTCAGAGATCTACAGAATATGGCATTTAAAATGTTTTAATAACTTAGAAATTTTTCTTTTTTGAGACATGTCGGCTCCTGGCAGTACCAATCTACTTCAGAGAAAATATGGGCATTGAAGAAACTGCATATAGAGTTAATTTTCATTGTGGCAAAAGTTAGCCACTGGACAACAAAGTATCCTCGTATCAACAGGACAAAATGGACAGACAGAACACGAAACAAAGGACTACCGATTCCTGCCAAAACAAGTGTGGTTATGGCTTTATCAAAAGGCATCTTCTGAGGCCAGGACAATATGGCACCATCCCTGAAGTCGCCTTCACAATCTGGAAAAGGTACAGTACCCTTTTCTTAGAAGGCAGCTGAACAGGCAGTGGGCCGATGGCTTCTGTTGTGCAATGGAACAGCAACTGAAAGCTCACGCCTCTCAATAGTAGACTGGCATTTAAGAGAGGGATGTGGAGAAGAAGAGGATGCTTAGATGAAGCCATATATACACAGCCAAGAAGAATGGACAGCTGAATTCAAAAACCATCAACAATTTCCAGAATTTAAAATCCTGAATCATGACATGACACTAGTGGAATTCAGGTGTTTCTGGTACATGGACTGCTCTCACCCAGTGTGAGGTTGAACTGTTGACCTTGTGTACAACCTACTTCACAAATGAGTCTGTCAGATACGATAAGCCTATAGGCTGAAGATGATGCCCCAACACTGCAGAGAAACCTCAGGTGACTGTCCAGGCAGCTGGCTGTTTCTGTCAACTCACAAAATTTTTGGAAGTTGCTTTTGTGCACTTCTTGTTTTTATTTTTGTTAGCTAATATTATTTCCTTCTTGGGTCTCTGAGGGAGTTGAAGATTAGTTAGTTATAGTTGAAGATTAATTAGGATAGAAAGTGAATTAGATACATTTTGGACTTACTAAAATAGGATAGATAAGGGAATTATTTTCTCTGATTTGTCAAATACAAATGGACTAGACATTGTTTAGGTATTTGTTACTTGTATATATTGTATATAGTTATTGTACTTTTGTATATAGTTTTTCTTTTGTTAGTTATAACCTTTTGCTTTTTTCTTTTTATTAAAATAGAAAAGGGGAAATGTGGTGATATTTTATTTGTACTGAAATGTTATTTTAATTTTATGTTAATAAATAAAGTTGCCCTGGGGTCAGAGCTATTAGAGCCATAGTAAGAGCGTGGTGGTTAGAAGAGCTAGGTAGATTTCTGTGTGTTCAGGGATACAGCCAGTATTGGAGACATACGCCTTTAAGACCTGGAGGGCGGTACTTACAGGCAGTGATGAGGCAGTCATGTGGTTGGGTTTACAACCAATGAGAAGGCAGAACAGAAAGATTATTTAAACAGGGACACAGGAAGTACCTCCCTCTCTCGGGGAAGCTAGGAGCACTGCAGGAGGTAAGATTTTATCTCTGAGCTCTGACCTCTCGGCTTTCTCTTTTACATTGGCTCTGTATTTCTTATTTTAAAAAGACAATTGGTTACATCTACAGCTTACTGGATTGTTCCCCATGGCTTGCTCAGCCTGCTTTCTTATAGAACCCAGGACCACCAGCCCAGGGATGGCCTTACCCACAATGGGATGGGTCCTCCCACATCAATCACTAATTAAGAAAATGCCCTGCAGGCTTGTCTACCACCTGATCTTATGGAGACATTTTCTCAGTTGAGGCTCCCTCCTCTCTGGTGACTCTAGCTTGTGTCAAGTTGACAGAAAACTATTCCAGTACAATTCCCCCCATGTTTTCTGTTGTTCACTGCTTGGCCACTATAATCAGCTTTGTTTGCTGCAAGCCTCTGTCATGATATACTAATTGCCAGCCAAAATAAACCTTTCATTTACTCTCCAGCACCCAGAAGGCAGAGGCAGGCAGATCTCTATGAGCTTTGGGGCCAGTCTGGTCTACATAGCAAGTTGTAGGTCAGCTGGGCCTACATAATGAGACCTTGCCTATAAATTAATTAATTAATTAATTAATCAATAAATAAATCTTTTCCCATTTTTGGTTGATTCTGTCATGTAATTTGTCGCAGTGCAGAGAGCTGTGTGACAGACTCCCCTCCCCTAAGAATGTGCCTACTATCCCAGTCCAACTGTCTTGACTTCTCTGTCTGCTATTCCCTGGCCATGGTTGTTTTTTCGAAGCAGACTTCTTGAACTGTAGTCCCAGCCCCGATACCCTTGAGCTGGTCAGCCTTGGGTCTCTATGCCTCAGTTACTACATACACTTACTTGCCTCATAAAATGAGTGGGGGTTTGGGTTCGTTTGCTTTCGTTGTTCTGTTTCGAGACAGGTTCTCATGTAGCCCAGGCCAGCCTCAAGCTTGCAAAGTGCCCCAAGAATGACCTTGAACTTCTGGTCCTTCTGCCGCTACCTCCTGAATTCTGGGGTTACCGGCCAGTGCCACTAAACCCAGTTTTAGGTGGTGGGCATGGAATGCAAGGCTTTTTTTTTCACGCAGGTTAGATAAGCCCTCTGCCAGATGAGCTGGGTTTCCGGCTCAAGTTGCTCTGAACAGTTTACTGTTATTGTCTGTGTGTACACATGTATGTTGTGTATGTGTGAATGTGGGGAGCCTTGTGCCTTAGTGCATATGTGGAAGTCAGAAGACATTTTTTTTTTTCCTACCATAGGCTCTAGTAACCAAGCTCAGGTTGTCAGGCTTGAGTGACAAGTCTTTTGATCTTGCTGGCCCACATGGTTATTGTTGTTCTTCATTTTTCCTTATAGGTGTGTGTGTGTGTGTGTGTGTGTGTGTGTGTGTGTGTGTGTATGTGTCTGTGTATCATGTGCATGGGGGGCGGGGAAGCTACCCTTAGAGGCCCAAAGAGAATGCCAGATCCTCCATAGCTGGAGTTACAGGTGGTGTTGAGCTGTCCAGTATGGGTGCTGGGAACCAAACTCAAGTCCTCTGCTAGAGCAGCAAGCCACAGAGCCATCTCTCTGGCCCCCCTAGTTTGAATGCTCAATGCCCCCCCCCCCCCCCGCCCGCCCATGTTTTAAATACTTGGTCTCCAGCGATGGGCTTTTGGAAGGCAGCGGACCCTTTAAGAAGTGGACTCTAGTGAGAGACCCTTAGGTCATTGTAGGGGACTGGGGGACCCTGGTCCCCTGTTCTCTCTGCTCTGCTTCCAGGCCACAGAATGAATAGTTTTGCCACAGCTGCACTCTTACCATGAAGGCCACCTCACCAGCCAAAGCAAAGGGCTTTAAAGTGAGCCAAAATAACCCTTTTTCTCTTCCTCAGTTACCTATCTTGGTGTTTTGTTACCGTGATGGAGACCTGACTAATACAAGAGCTCTGTTTCACTGAGGCTCTAACATGAGCCAAGGAATATTTCTGTCTATTCTGGGAGTTTGTGTTAAAACTAGCCCTTAACAAAGCCATGCCACTTAGGCAAAGAGACAACCTTCCTTCTCGAGGGGTGGCACATACCCATAGTCCTACCTCTTCTGGAGCCTCTCTTGAGTCCAGGTGCTTGGGTTCAGGCTGGGCAATGTAGGAGGGAGAAAGAGCCCAAATAACTGTGTTTTGGATTGAGTTGCTCCCAATATTGATTCAAATGCTCCCTCCACCCTGTTGTAATGCTTTGGCAGTCTCCATTGCCCAAACTCATCAGAAAATGACTGCTTTATACCCAAGTTGGCTGTTTGCATTTCTTCCAACAGCCACATCTAGAAAGATTTGTGGTTTAATTTTCTGTGTCTTCACATTCTCTTGCTTCTTTTCAACAGTCTTGGCCCTAAACACATTGCTGATGTGTTTTGCTACATACATCACTCATCTGAAGCTGTTGAAACGCGCTCCCTAGTTTTATTCCATTCTTAAGAATTTGCCAAACATTGGCTGTATCTTCCTGCATTACGTTCCAGCTTAAGCTTTTGGCAGGGGAGTGTTTTATATCTCTCGATACCGCTCATGCTAACACTGCTTTTTCGAGTGAAATTCCTCCCATTTTTTCCTCTTCATTTTTCTTTGTCAATTTCAGAGTTAACTCAGATTTTACTGAAATAGTGTACCACCTTAGTTTCCAGTATAACTGAAAAAACTTACAGGATTATTTTTGAAAATTACAATTCTTTATTCTGTGGGGCATGAGGAGCACACTTGAGCCATGGTGTGTGTGTGTGTGGAGTTAGTGATCTCCTTCCACCATGAGGGTTCTGGGGCTGGAACTCAAGTCTTCAGTCTTGGCAGCAAACAGCTTCAACCTGCTGAGTCATCTCATCAGCCCAGCTTTTGCTGTTATTAATAGATAATTGAAATGTCTTTAATTTGTTCTCTGTATTTAATGCCACTATTGCTACTGTAATGGTTCTCATTCTTAACCTTTATGAGGTGTGTGTGTGTGTGTGTGTGTGTGTGTGTGTGTGTGTGCAAAGGTGTGCTCACCTATACACATGTGTGGAGGCCCAAAGTCAACTTTGAGTGTCTTCCTCTAGTGTTCTCCGTGTTTCTTTATGAGTGTCTTGATGGATACTGTGGTAGTTTGAATGGAATTGGTCCCCATAACCTCACAGGGAGTGGTGCTGTTAGGAGGCACGGCTTTGTTGAAGTGAATATGGCTCTGTTGGAGGAAGTGTGTCATTGTGGGGGTGGGCTTTGAAGTTTCCTGTGCTCAAGATACTACCTAGTGTCTCAGTTGACTTCCCGTGCCCTACATATCAAGATATAACCAGCACCACATCTGCCTGCATGCCTCCATGTTCCCATCACGATGATAATGGACTGAACCTCTGAAACTGTGAGTGAGCCACCCCAATTAAATGCTTTCTTTGTAAGAGTTGCTGTGGTCCTGGTGTCTTACCACAGCAATAGAAACCCTGAGACAAAAGCCTGCCTGTGGTCATTACCTAAAGGGTCAAGATTTAATTACAAGGCAGGTGTGGAGGTGCCTGCCCATCATCCCAATACTTGGGAGGTGGAGGCAGGAAGATCAGGAATTCAAAGTCATTTTCAGCTACACATTGAGTTCAAGGTCAGTGTATTGGTAATTTTTCTATTGCCATGATAAACCATCATGACCAAGGCAATGTATAGAGAGAAGGGTTTATTTGGGTGTACAGGTCCAGAGATGTAAGAGTCTGTCCCAGTGGGGAGCCATGACAACAGGCAGGCATGATGGCTGGAGCAGCAAGCTAAGAGCTTACATCTTGAACTGTAAGCATGAGAGAGAGAGAGAGAGAGAGAGAGAGAGAGAGAGAGAGAGAGAGAGAGAGAGAGAACTAATTGAGAATCACTTGAGGCTTTGAAGTCTCAAAGCCTGCTCCCATTGACCTACAATGGGACCTTTCTTCCAGCAAAGACCACACCTCCTCTACCTCCCACACAGCACCACCAACTAGGGAGCCAAGCCAAGCATCTGAGCCTATGGGGGAGATTCTCATTCAAACCACCACAAACAGCTAGGCTACAGGAGACCCTGTCTCAACAAACCTCCCCTCAAAAACTGATGAGTCCTACATAATGTAGCTGTGTTCTAGGTCAGACCCAGAGGTATGGGTCTTGTAATCCCAGCTGTTCAGCTAGGTCAAAGCAGGAGGATTGCAAATTCAAAGCCAGACTAGCAATGTATTGAGACTTTGTGTCAAAATAAATAAATAAATAAATAAATAAATAGAGGACTTTGCCTGGAGGTGGTGGTGGCGGCAGTGCATGCCTTTAGTCCCAGCACTTGGGAGGCAAAGGTAGGCAGAACTCTGTGAGTTTAAGGTCAGCCTGGTCTACAACGAAGAGTTCCAGGATAGCCAGAGCTGTTACACAGAGAAATCCTATCTCAAAAAACAAAAACAAAAACAAAAAAATGAGGCTTGCTGAGGGAGGAGGGGGGATTGGAGAGTCGGCTCAGCTGTTAAAGAGTGCTCATGCTCTTACAGAGGACCTGGGTTCGATTCCCAGCACCCATGTCAGGCAGCTCACGACCACCTATAACTCCAGTTCCAAGGGCTCTGTTGCCCTCTTCTGGCCTCCAAGGGCACTTGCACCATGTGGTGCACATAAACACATACGTGTGTGTGTGTGTGTGTGTGTGTGTGTGTGTGTATTTTTTTTTTTTGAGACAGGATTTCTCTGTGTAGCCCTGGCTGTTCTAGAACTCACTCTGTAGACCAGGCTGTCCTTGAACTCAGATCTGCCTGCTACCTCCTCATAAATGCTGGGATTAAAGGTGTGTGCCACCACTGCCTGGCATAAATAATACATTTTTTAAAGGGCTTGGGTTGGAGCTCAGAGATAGAGCTCTTGCCTAGCATGTGTGAGGCCCAGTGTTCAATCCCCACTACTTAAAAATTAAAGCAATAAATAAAATGTGTTAAAAGATGTCTAGTTGAGGTGTGTGTGTGTGTGTGTGTGTGTGTGTGTGTGTGTGTGTGTGTATGTATTCTGGGATGCTGCAATACATTCAGTTTGGGTCCTGGAAACATGACTAGGGTTGGTGATGGAATGAGGAAAGGATAGAGACATACAGGCACAAGTCACAAACTGGGGTCAGGTGGCTGTGTGCTCTGTTGGAGCCATATTAACTACCACTGCACCCTGGAACCTTAGCGTATTGATTGTGTACAGTGCAGGGGGAGGGTTGGCGAGGCTCGGTAGAAGGTCTCTGTTTGGGAGACGTCTCGGGTGTGACATCCTGGAGGAGGAAGACTCAACAGCTCACTTTTGTACTCCCTCATATCTCTCTCTCTCTCTCTCTCTCTCTCTCTCTCTCTCTCTCTCTCTCTCACACACACACACACACACACACACACACACACACACACACACACACACCCCGCTGAGGAAAACTTTGCCTCCCTCTGAGCCTGGCCCACATGGGAAATAGCTTTGACAATTTCCCATGGGTCCAAGGCCTTTGAGTCCTTGAGGTCCTTGGGGTCCTTGGTATGGTCCTGCCCATGGGAACAACACAGATCACCCCGGACTTCACTCACTCAAGGCTTTTTCTACTCCCTACTCTGGGATAATAATTGGTAGAACACATCAACAAATAAAAGTAATTTAATTTATGTTTGACAATGACTAGAATAAATCCCTTTTTTGCTTTGTTCTTTTTGTGTGTGTTTTTGAGACAAGGTTTCTCTGTGTAACCACCCTGGCTGTCCTGGATCTCACCCTGTAGACCAGGCTAGCCTCAAACTCATAGATATCTGTCTGTGCCTGCCTCCCAGGAGCTGGAATTAAAGGCATACACCACACCACTCAGAGATAAATAACTTTTATTATAATAATAATAATAATAATATTATTATTATAAAATAATAAAATATTATTATATAATAATAATAAAAATAATTATTATTTTGGTTTTTCAAGACAGGGTTTCTCTGTGTAGCTTTGCGCCTTTCCTGGAACTCGCTCGGTAGACCAGGCTAGCCTCGAACTCACAAAGATCTGCCTGCCTCTGCCTCCCGAGTGCTGGGATTAAAGGTGTGCGCCTCCACTGCCCGGCAACTTTTATTATTAATAAAATATCTTATGGGCAAATAAATTTCTAAAGCTCCCAAGTTATAAAGAGAATCCAGTAAAGAATCAGGACAG